>NC_041232.1:87389945-87433768 GCF_002837175.3 Physeter macrocephalus | reverse complement strand
TTTTTTTTGTGGTATGCGGGCCTCCCTCTGTTGTGGCCTCTCCCGTTGCGGAGCACAGGCTCCGGACGCGCAGGCTCGGCGGCCATGGCTCACGGGCCCAGCCGCTCCGCGGCACGTGGGATCTTCCCGGACCGGGGCACGAACCCGCGTCCCCCGCATCGGCGGGCGGACTCTCAACCACTGCGCCACCAGGGAAGCCCCTGGCTCATGCTTTCTTTAAGAAGAACAGGACTGGGTAGAATCTTCGGTCTGTGTTCGCCTTCAAGGCGGACGTGGCGGGAATCGCTTGCTTTGCTCCTCGAGGGGGGCGTCTGAGACCTGCCCCGTGCCAGGCTCTTTTCTGCACAAGGCTGTGGCGTCTTTGACCAGTTCTCCCCGTGGCAGGTCTGTGACGCATCACCTTGGCAAGTAGAGGGAATATAAAATACTGCAGGTTGGCGCTGCCAGCCATGGGCAGAGGAGCCCACGAGAGAAAGGAGAGAAGAGGTGAGGTGAGGATGGGCAGGTGACTCAAAGCCAGGGCGAGAGCTCCGCGCGTCCAGGGACGGGGACCTGGGGGGCAGGTGGCGGAGCTGGAGACCCCGTGGACGTGGGCCGAGGCGGGGAAGCAGCACCCTTGTGCGCGTCTCTGCCGAGGCCACCTGTGACGTTTCTGGGAAATTTACATGACCGTCCATTGTTCTGCTGTTTGCCTGGCTCCCTTCCCACAGTGTATCCGTCACCCCCCCCGGCATCCGTGCCAGCTGCTGGGTTTGAGATGTTCTTGAGGTTATAAATAAATGCCACAGTGCCAAGGGGCAGGCGAGACGGAGGCCGTCGGAGCTGGACGTCGGCAACAAGTCGCAATTACGGGGGAGTGGCGTGGGGTGACTTCCCTCCACCCGCAGATTTAATTGTCGGGGGGCTGCAGGGGGGCGGGGGATGGGCGAAGGGGCTGCGAGCGCCCTGTGCCCTGGGGTGAGCTGACGGTGGCCACTCCAGCAGGACCGCGGTGCCCTGACACCTGGCAGCTCTTCTGCGGGGCTGGTGTCTCCACGTCACAAACTGGGAGCCCTCGTCCACCCAACAGTGGGCACAGAGTGGGAACCAAGTTGAGTTTTTGAAGAGAATGAGCATTTAGTAAACCGCCTGAAAGGAGCCCAGCTTTTCCCCAAGGTGCAGAATATGAGTGACCCGCCTCCATGCTGACGCCCAGGCGCTCGCCCTCCCCGACGCCAGCCCCGTTTTCATGACTCCTTTGTAGCAACTGGGGTCACTCCTGGGCTCGCTTGTGGTCAAGTGGATGCAGCCCGGCTCATTGCTCTCACTTTCAGGAAATTCGTTGTTCGTAAATATCAGACCCCAGTGACGATGGGAATAGGCCACGCTAACGACAAGGCAACAAGGAATATCGGTAAGAAATGCATATGATCAGGAAGCTAATAATTATCTTGCAGCGGCAATTGGACTTTTGAATTTTACGTTTCTTGCATTTTTTTTTTCTATTCTTAATTACAATGGTTCCATTAATGAGAAGCGGCCTTTGGGACATAGAATGGGATTCATTTTGACTAAAGAGGACGTGTGCTCTGTGCATGTGCGGGAACAGCCAGCTCATCGGTTTCCGCTGAGTGACTGGATGCAAGTGCTGTTTCCCACACGAGGGCGATGATCCCTTCGTGGACAAAGCAGCAGCAGAGCCCAGCACACAGCTCGGACGCAGGGGCCCCTGGTCTCCAGGGCTGTGTGGTTTCACACTGGCCCTCGGAGCGCTGCTTGTCATGCTGCTTGCTGCTCTGTGTGTCCTGAACTTGAGGTGGATGTGTTGACCCCCGTCAGTCAGCGACCACCTTGCGGGCAGCCAGGAGGACCCTGCTGGGAGGTTCCCACGACAGAACAGGTGGTTTAGACGTGAGCTGCCTCCGAGGACTAGGAGGGTCCCTCAGCTCACACACACGGAAGAGGTGGGGCCTGACCGCTGATGAGCACAGGAGCCCGACAGCACCAGGCCAGCCCTGCACCCCGAGATCCGGACAGCTCAGCCCCGCACCCCGAGATCCGGACAGCTCAGCCCCGCGCCCCGAGATCCCGACAGCTCAGCCCCGCACCCCGAGATCTGGACAGCTCAGCCTTGCACCCCGAGATCTGGACAGCTCAGCCCCGCACCCCGAGATCCGGACAGCTCAACCTTGCACCCCGAGATCCCGACAGCTCAGCCTTGCACCCCGAGATCCGGACAGCTCAGCCCCACACCCCGAGATCCGGACAGCTCAGCCCCGCGCCCCGAGATCCCGACAGCTCAGCCTCGCACCCCGAGATCTGGACAGCTCAGCCTTGCACCCCGAGATCCGGACAGCTCAGCCCCGCGCCCCGAGATCCCGACAGCTCAGCCCCGCACCCCGAGATCTGGACAGCTCAGCCTTGCACCCCGAGATCCGGACAGCTCAGCCCCGCACCCCGAGATCCGGACAGCTCAGCCCCGCACCCCGAGATCCGGACAGCTCAGCCCCGCACCCCGAGATCCGGACAGCTCAGCCCCGCACCCCGAGATCCCGACAACTCAGCCTTGCACCCCGAGATCCGGACAGCTCAGCCCCGCACCCCGAGATCCCGACAGCTCAGCCTTGCACCCCGAGATCCCGACAGCTCAGCCCTGCACCCCGAGATCCGGACAGCTCAGCCCCGCGCCCCGAGATCCCGACAGCTCAGCCCCGCGCCCCGAGATCCCGACAGCTCAGCCTTGCACTCTGAGGCCCTGACAGCTCAGCCCTGCGTTCGAAGATCCCAGTCCAGGTACAAACAGCCAGTCACCGCTGGAGCTTGGAGAAGCCGCAGGGCAGAGGATGTGCTCCCCACGCCTTCTCGGGCACACGCCCTAGGGACGATCGCACCGGAGACCGGTTCGCCCAGACAGCACCGCTCCCCTGAAACGAAAGGGCCCTCCTGACTTTGTGCTGGCGCTGCTCTGCCAGTTCAGGCCAGGCTGCGGTGGGCTGCCCACGCTCTCCCCGTGCCCCTGTGGCTGTGGCCGCCCGCCCGCCCCACGGCTCGTGCAGCAGCGGCTGTCGCGTACGTGAGGACACCAGGTCACTTCACCTCTAGGGACCCACACGAGGGCTCCAGACAGCGGGATTCTGCAGTTTTCTGAGCGTCAGGCTTGCGCTCAGGGACTTTTGGGGCAGGGTCCAGGTCCTGGAACCAAGCCCTAAGAGCCCCACACATTTCCTGTTCCCAGAAATCAAAAAAAATCCCACGAGATTGTGTCTATTATCTGATTATCCTGAGCTGTTAGGCCATAGATGGTTATTATGTTCTCTCTGAAATAGTTACAAAAGAGAAGAAATAAGATTATATGGCCCTTTAAAAAAAAGGCAGTATATTGTGTTACGGTGAAAAAGAGAGAGATTAGGGGCCGGAGGAGAAGTAGGAAGAAAGCCACAGGAGGGGGCGGTGAGGGAGGTGCCTTCACGGAGGCCACATGGAGGGGAGGCGAACACTGCCAGCTGTTTGTGTGTCCAAATCTGAATTGTTTGAGTGTCATCCTAGGAAGGTGGGGAACCAAGGGCTCCGACTGCAGCCACGTGCCAGGCCTGTCACGCGGGCCGAGGCCTGGCCCCGGCTGCCTGGAGCTGAGGGTTTTGGGGGCAGGGTCGGGGCTAGAGGGGAGGTGTCCTCCTGGCACCTGAGGCCGGGCTGTGGCACCTCTGGTGCAGATGAGCAAATTCTCTTATATTTAAAACATTTTAAGAATTGCGCGTCCTGGGGCTTCCCTGGTGGCGCAGCGGTTGGGAGTCCGCCCGCCGATGCGGGGGACGCGGGTTCGCGCCCCGGTCCGGGAGGATCCCACGTGCCGCGGAGCGGCTGGGCCCGTGAGCCGTGGCCGCTGCGCCTGCGCGTCCGGAGCCTGTGCTCCGCGACGGGAGAGGCCACGACAGTGAGAGGCCCGCGTACCGCAAAAAAAAAAAAAATTGTGCGTCTTGGATTTTGACGGCTGTACCTGCATTTCAACCGATCAGTTCAGTTAAAACGAATCTGACCTCTATTTCTCCCGTGCAGAATTCATCCCTGGGGGTGTTTGCACACCATCCCCCGAGCCCGTGCGGTGTCTGAGGGGGTCCCTTGGCGGGGCCTGCGTGCGTGATCCCGAGGTCCTGAAGGAGCCGCCGGTCAGGGACAGGACCCTGAAACCCGCTGCGCCCTGGCCCGCGTCGGCCGGGCCGCGCTCATGCCATTGACTTTTTATGACACTGTGATGCAGATGTTCCGCTGGCAGAGTGTCCAGGGCAGGGAGCCGGTGTCCCGGATGTCCCTCGGACTCCGCAGACCCTCCTGCAAGGCCCTCTGGGTCCTTCCAGACCCAGGGGTGGGCCTGGCTGGGGAGTGGAACCTGGGACCTTGATGTCCCCCGAGGCACCGGCCAGGCCCTTCTCGTTAGCTTCTGCTTTGCCGGGGACGGGACCCCCAGCTTCCAGGATGAGGTTCTGTGGAGGATGGTGGGACTGGGCCACGTCCAGGGGACAAGGCCGTGCTGGCCGGCCCCTCTGGCCCTTCCTTATGGCCCAAGTGTGGGGCAGAGCTGGTGCCCCGCTGGCGGCCTTCCAGGCCCCTCCCCCGCAGCGTCCCCCCCAGCTGGCCCACCCGCCCTGCGTAGAGCTCCACGTGACACCCAGGGTCCTCATCCTCGGGTCCTCGTGAAAGGAGGCTTCTGGCTTTGGGTCTTCAAAGGTGCCAGGACCCGAGGAGTGCTGCTGGTCACCAGCGTTTCCAGGCAGAGGCCCTGCTGGGGTTTCATGAGATTGATCTCGCACCTGCGCCTCAGGTGACAGCAAACCTCGGTGCCAGCTTTTGAGTTGCCTGTCCCTGGCCGCCTGGTGAGCCCCCCCCACCCCCCAGGTCCTCTGCCCACAGACGACAGGGAAGGCCGCAAGCGCCCAGGAAAAAGCACAGACAGTGAGTGTTACCGGAGCGGCGAGCAGGTCTCGTGGAGGGAGGCCGCTGGGCGTGGCCCTGGCCCGGCTGCGGTGTGGCCCTCCGGAGCGGCCTGGGAAGTGTTTTGGAAGCGCGAGCAGGCGTGGGTCCGCGGGGTGGAGGGAACGGCTTGGGCAGGCCTGGGCAGGCGGTGTGGGCCGTGTAGACGCCGCTGCAGCACGCTGCCCCTCTTGTCCAACTTGACCTAAAGGACACAGCCATCAGGAGCCCCTCCTTTTTCCGTAAAATCAGAAGAAGCACATCTTTGGGGAGAAACACCCGCATTTTCCCAGAGACTCTTCAAGGCTGGTTCTCAGCCGAACGCACACAGCGTCCCTCATTTCGTTAGGAACGTGATGAGTATTTTTCTCTCTTTTTAATTAAATTTGGATTCCAATTCCAAACTGATCTTTCTGACAACCACTTTGTCATTTAGCTACAATGCTACAACTTATGCTCACATCAAACGCACCTGAAGCAGAACTGTGCAGCCTGCGTGAGCAGCTGCCCCGCACTCGGGCTCCTGCTTTCATCCACTGACTGTCTTTGGGCCTCAGAAAGTTCAGTCTTTTCCAACGAACTCATGTCATGGTAAGTTAAGTTCGTTTATTACCCTTGCGCTTATATTTTAGGATTGAGAAATGAACGTGCTATGGAGTACAGACACACACACAGAGACACACACAGACACACACACACACACCCCTTTCTGCACACGTCAGCGTACGTAAACTTTTACTGTGCTTAGCAGTTGTTATTTGACCCTTGATGATGCTATACCTCTGTTCAGTCTTCGGGATTTGGCTTATTCTGCGGTTTTGATGTCTATTTAAAGAGCATTGTCCTAATGCTGAATTTATCATATCCTTTTTCCCCAAAGCTTTCCTCCTAAAGAAAAACAAATACTGTTTATTGAATGATAATAGGATTGACCACATAGTCATCACAGTGTCTGAAAATTGCTGTTGTAGGACTTGGATTTCATTCCAGCGTACAATATCTTAACCATCTCTCTCTTTTCGGACGATAGTAGTCAAATACAGCGTACCACGGCTTGGCAGAACTAATTTGAAGATTTGAGTTGATGACCTGTGTTTGGGCCCAGAGACAGGTCCCTGGTTTCTGTTCCCATGTCCCCAGTGTCACCCTGCCATTGACAGGGTAGAGGATACGCACGCCTGCCTCTGTGGGGGGCCCTGAGGGCCCCTCCCAAGTGAGGCTCTGCTCTCCTGCCCGCAATGTGTCCGGCACACAGTTGGTGCTTAGTGGGGTATGTGGGCTGAGCGGATGCAGGACAGACCGTAGAAGGGGGGGGGGACCAGCATGGGGGGTCCTGGAGCCACAGAGATGAGGCCTCTTTCCAGGGACACAGCCACGGGGGGACAGAGGGGGGCGGAGGTGGCAGCTAGGTGGGCGGAGCGGATGCAGGACAGACCGTAGAAGGGGGGGGGGACCAGCATGGGGGGTCCTGGAGCCACAGAGATGAGGCCTCTTTCCAGGGACACAGCCACGGGGGGACAGAGGGGGCCGGAGTTGGCAGCTTGACCTTGAGGTGCAGCCTTGACGTGAGGAGGGGCCGTGGTGGAATGAGGGGGGATGGCTGGTGTGCTTGCAGCCCCGCAGTGCACCCTGGAGACTCGAGGTAAGGGAGAGAAGCTTCTGGAATGTCCCCTGTGTGACAGCAGCCCAGGGAAAGCCACTCACCTCTGTAGGTCAGGACGCTCTGGGGATTAGTCTGCACACGAGCTCCCAGTGGATGGAGATTCTGGACACAGACGCTTAGGCCATTTGATCACTCATGAGCCTAGCACAGCAATTAAGTGAACCGACCTAAGAGCCAGACTTCTGGGTTCAAGTGCTGGCTTTGCCACGAGACACGTGGCCCCGGGCAGACGGCTTAAGCTCCGTGCCTCAGTTTCCCCACTTGTAAAGGGGCCCAGCACAGGGCCCACTGCACAGGTCCCTGTGAGGTCTGCGGGGTTCCTGTTCTTGGACTCTAGGACGGCGCCGGACGCACCGAGAGCAGTGGCCTCGGCCCCCGGTTTTATTCTGGAAGGTGCGTCTGCTGCAATGGCTGGGGTCACGGGATGATGAGGACCAGGGGCCGCTCCGCCCTGGTGACCCCGAGAGGGGACGTCAACGTCGAGAACACTCAGTCCCCGTTCCATCCGATTCCTAATCCTCACGCACGTGCGACTCCGAGACGGAAAGTCACGGGGAAACCTCTGAGTGAAACCTGGGGACTCATCTTGGGTGTGACTCGGTCGCTGGGAAGAGACTCAGGCTCTGCCCGAGCACTGCTGGAGGCCGGGCCAGGCCAGGGGTGGAGGCATCTGCCGAGGAGTTTGCCAGGTCTCTCGATCAAGGTTTCAGGGTTTGACCCACCACTGGTTGGCCAAACATTTTTTTTTTTCTCTTGGAAGATCAAGTTTTAGTTTTTCTCATCTGTGGTTACATTTCTAAGTAACTTAGACCTAACTAGTACGTAGAAACGACACAAAAGCATCATTTATTTCCTGAGTTAATTTTTTCTGTTGCCCTCAATGCACAGGCATTGGAGGATTTAACTGCCCGAGTCACCCCTCCTGGGGTGTCCGCTGTGGCCCCGGCCGTGTGCTGTCCTGTCCTCCCGCTGGTGGGGTTCCTGTTGGTGGAACTATCTAGAGTAACCGGGCTTCACGCTTCTTCCTGGAACCCTGGCTCTGCAGCTGGAACAGAAACACAATCCGAAGCACCAGGCAGCTCATGTCAAGCAGAAAACCCTCCACAAAATCTGACTCACGTGGTTGCAGCTGGGTGTTGTTTTTCAGTCCAGGAAACTAACAAACTTTGGAAATGATAGACTCCGTTCAGGATTCTTTTGTGTTGTTGCAACGCGCAGCCCTGGCTGTTCTGAAGCATCGCCGGGGCACCTGTCCTCGTAGGGAGCACACCCCCGTCTCACGGGGCTCAGTTAGCATTGAAACTAGCGTCTCGGAGCTGAGCGTGGTTGCAGGGTGCGCCCCCTCTTCTCAGTCATCCTGGCATTGAGGACGTGGTGTCAGGTGATCGGAAAACATGATTCCAAGTTCAGAAATTCGTCGGAGTATCAGGCTGCTGAGTGATCCTGGACAAGGCGTTTACCCGCTCCCAGCCTCAGTTTCTTTACTTTTAAAAGGGGCCACTAATATAAAGATGAAGAAGCTGAGCGAGTGTCCCAAAGGGTCCTGGGTACAGCGTGACTCGGGCCCTTTGGTTACGAGGGACATCGCGAAACGGTGCTGTTTACCACCTGAACAAAGCTCCCTGCTCGTGCGCCTCTCCAGGCCCTCTGTGGCCGCAGAAGGGAAGCCTGGCTGGTGTTAGTTAGGGTTTAAATCTGCGTTGTTCAGACAGACTCTGCCCCTTGTGTGTCCTCCTGGGAGCTACTGATGTCATCAAGCCTGAGCAGCTTATGTGTTTGGTGAGGCAGAGTTTAGACGTATTTACATTCTCTACTCAATTAAGGCTGCTCATCAGACCCATTGGGGCAACTCGATATTAAAAGAAGAACGCGTAATCTTTATGGGAATCATCCTCCATAGAAAGATTAAGTCAATATTGTGGAATGCTTGGGCGGGAAACATTAACAAACCATCCGGCGCTGAGCCGCGAGGCTTGGGGGGAAGAAATAAAAAGAAGGCCCTGGATTGTCGTTGCAGCCTTGCCGAATTCTCAAGCTGTGCCAGCCAGGCCACCCGTGAGCTGTGAGCCCATTAGGAAAACAGCTGCCCTAAAAGAGAAGCAGGCCGCGGCTTCTATTTATTAAATCTGGGGAGAGGCTCCATCCATCACAGCAATAGGTTTTAAGTGTTTGCTGGGCCAGGGAGAGACCCGCAAGCGCTCTTTGAAGTGTCTTTACTGAAGGTAAACATCTGAGGCGCATAAATAGCTCACTCTTCCCGCCAGTGGGTAACCTTGTCAGAGGGGCCGGCGTGGAGGGGGCCGGGAGGACATCTGAAAAGGAAAGGCAATAAAGGAACCCTTGGAACAGCAATTTGCGCATTTACTGCTCTTTGATATGTTAACTAGATTTTTTAAAAATGGAATTCTTGTCTTTCGAGGTCCTGGGGCAGTGATTGCCTCAGTGAGGACCTGCCGGGCAGTAGGGGCCACGCAGCTTCTCGTTAACGTGGCGACTTGACTCGGACGACCTCTTGGATGAGATGTAGTGACCGGTGGTGCCATCCCCTCCAGGAGCCGCCGAGGGGGCCGAGCAGGGGCCTCTTCCCTCACCGTCACAAGGCTGCGTGAGTCTTGGGAGTCTCTTGTAAACGGGGCATGTCCATTCTGAAAATCAGCAATGCTCTAGAGGACAAAAATTTTCAAAATTCATATCATCCGTACCATCTTAAGACCCAGTAGCTCTGGATTTTTCAATTTAGTGCTTTTTAACCTCCAGGAGGTTGATTGATTATGTTAAAATAAACGTTACCATAATGGGACACACGGTATTGTGTGTTACTTGACAGGATCTATGACAAAACCAACATCAGGCCATGCAAATCAGCAGGAAAGCCAAGTCTTCCAAAATTCAGTTCGTTGGATGAGTAATAACTTTCTTCTTTACGTGTACCTGGTTGCTAAAATTTGAGCCATATCTTTGACTTCGAAAGCTTACCAGCTGTCCAATGACAGATGAAAGAAGACTCTGATTTCCAAAGTATGCCCTTCCGTCTGGCGCCGATCTCCCCGGGTTCCGGGGGGGGGAGCAGGGAGGCGGGGAGACGGCAGGGTGACGGAAACCGTGACGATGCCACCCTGCGAGGACAGAATCCACGCGGAGGTCGGTTACAGCGGCAACGGGAGCTCAGCCAGCCGAGGGGGCAGCAAACACGCTGTCCAGACGCCAAAAGAGCAGCGTCCGCCCTCGGCCTTGCCCCTTGGCTGGTCCTGGAAATGCGGGCAAATCACCTACGATCCCGTCCTTAAATAACCACCAGCCAGCACCTGCAGCGGGTTTTGGCCTCGCTGGCGACGCCGGTCATCTCTTCCATCCCCAAACCTCCGAGGCGGCAGCTTGTGCAATGACCTCAGCCCGCTTCCACCGAGCGGGCCGAGGTCAGGCCGCCTGTCTGTGAGCGCTGGGAGGCCAGCAGAGCCAGGACTGTGTGGGACCCCCGGCTCAGGCGGGCAGCCGACCCCGCGGGGAGAGGCGCCCCCCGAGCCAACGTGCCGGAGCATCCTCAGGAGCGCGAAGGACGGGAGGGGCGCCGGAGCCCCCGGGGGCTCTCCTCACGCAACCCCATCCCTGGGCCCCGTCCCAGAGCAGCAACTCCCCAGGAAAACTCCCCAGGTCACCCCAGCCCGTGATTTTCAAGCTACTGGGTTCACGACCCAGCGGTGCACGCAACCAGCGTTGACATAGAAACAAAATACAAAGCAACGGACGAGGATGAAACCGGTGTCGGAGCAGTGCGTTCTTCAGAAAGCTTCTACTTTTGTTTTGTACGTTGAGTGTCACCTGCAGGGACCAGGTTGGACCTCGGCCGTTCCTGCGACCCTGCCGTTCGGCGTCCCTGTGGCACTTGGCCACGAGGCGGCTCTCTGTGTGCTGCTACTTCACCAAGCCCCTTTCCTGCAGGCCCTCTGAGGCCCTTGCTGGCCGTGCATCACATGCCCGTCCCACGGGAGAACCTCAGCCAGTGTTCCCACGTGGAGGAGGAAGTGCGCTGAGTGGACGTGAGCCCGGGCAGGGGCGCAGACCTCGCCGTGTCCTCGGCCGGACGGGGCCCGTGCTCGCCGGCCCGTCTGAAGCACTAAAGGGACTGTGATATCCGGGCCACCCGGGCCGGCCAAGGTCCCAGCCCCTTGGAGGGTGAGGGGGCAGGGTTGGTGAGTGAGGGACCGAGGCTTCCCAGCAGGGGCTCTGGGTTCCAATAGCCTGGGGTCCCGGGCCGTCCCGCAGGATCCGTCCACACCCTGGGCTTGGAGTCCAGCAGAGGCCCCTCCGGTGGCCGTGCCCCCGCCCCCCCACTCAGGCCAGGACCCTTCCTGCTGCATGTCTGGTGCGTGGGCCTCACCCTGCTCTCACTGACCGTCCCCAGAAAAGCTGTGTGTAAATCGAATTTAAACAGACTGTGCTTTGCATCTCACATTTCCTAGGGAACTTACTTTTTTCTCCCTTGAAAGAAATTCGAGGTAATATTGTTTTAAAGAATAGAATCTTATTGCAGTGTAAATTGTTATTCTTGTATTTGTTTTCTTTCTAAGTTTTTCTGTGTAATGTTTTCTTTCTCCTTTTTGATATCGGATGCATATTTCAGAAGGTGTGCGGTAAATATTTTAAGTTCTCTCTCTCTCTGTACATGTTGTAAATATTTTTCACTGATAGACGTTAAGTCTCTGAACGACAGATCGGCAGAACCCGCCCTCCTTCTTCCTTCCTTTTTCGCTCTTTTCTCTTTTAATCTTATCCTGACCTTAATCTTCTAAATGTCTAGCCTGGCAGCATTCCATGGAGAAACTGTAATGAATACAGCAGAATTAACGCCTAACTTGAGCCGTCACCCGGCCTCCTGGTTTCCAGCACCTGCCATACGCCCCCCGATGTGGAAGCAGAGGGCCTGGCTAATCCACACCCCGACTCTTTTCGTGACTGTTTGCTGAGACCACCGTGTGTCTTGGCCTTGGAAGGAGAAGAATAAATAAGGTCCATCCCTAATCTCGAGTGGATGGTTTAAAAGAGAGAGAAGCAGAAAGTTGCAGAAAAGCCTAGCCCACCCAGCACTAAAGAAGATTGACGGGTGCAGGAAGCACAGGTGAACCCCTGGCTGGGGTGTCGGGGGCCTGGAGAGGAAGAGACCCGCCCTGGGTCTCCAGTGGGTACCAGCTGGCCGGTGTCCCAGGATTAGAAGCGGCTGTGACGGTTGAGGCAGCTTCGCAGAGACACGGCTGTGAGGTGCCTGGGCCTCCACGCGGTTCAGGATGGTGGGGGGGAAGGGGGAACGGGGGGAGGGTACTGAGCAAACCCGCAGGGTCAGGTTTAGAAGGGGAGTCTGTGCCAGCGGGTTCTGGACAGGAGAACACCGGGCTCTTCATCTTCCCGAGTATCTGTGGCTCCAAATCCCCTTCTGATCCTGAAGTTTGCCTGGGTTTCTCACGAGGTCACTGAACCAGGACTCAAGTCTGTTCTAGAGTTTTCCTTGGGACGAGTCCTCAGGTTTCTGTTTACTTGAGTCGGGGAGCAGATGGGAACAGGACTTGCCAGTATCTGTGAGCATGTCTCTTTGGATAAGCGTGTGGGGTTGGAGAAGTTCCCCAGATCTCAGTCTCAAATTCTGTCCCGTCTGCGTGGATGATCTTCTGAGGCTGCTGTTGTTCTGGGCCCAGGAAACTCTGATTTTATCGCGTGGCCGAATTGACATATTTCCCAGCAGACACCTCCAGGAAAGAAGAAGATCCGGGCGGAGGGTATTTGATGGCGCTATCTCGGTTCTCATTCACCTCGTCTGAAAGGTGAGGCTGCCGGAGCGGCAGGTCCCCAGGGGCTGCTCTCACCTGTAGCCCTGCGATCATATCGGGTGTGCGTCTGGTGCCTCTCCGTGCATGTGAATCTTTGGCAAATTCTTTGATGGACAGAATTCTGAAATGATTCTCCAGGTAAAGTATTTGTGTGCATACTAGTCTTGTCAGGGAGCAAAACAAGACTGATCTAAGCTCTCGGAGATTCTTGGGCTCTGGCGGTCTGCCCGCCTTCCCCGGGGGACGGGTGTGGGCCACAGACGCCGCAGCCACCGCGGGCGATGCTGGAAGGGGCCGCTGTGGTCTGAACCTGCCAAGGGGAGATTGGCTCACGGTTCCCTGCCCGTTTCTGGGTCGGGGGACTTTCGTCCACGAAGCAGCCACAGTCACTCCAGGCCCTGCGCCACGGTGCGGGGCGTGGGAAAAGTGCGAGGACCCTCAGGCGCCGTGCCAGCGCAGGGCGCTCTTTAGGAGTGGCCTGTGCGGTAATAACAACGCAGAGGGGTTAAACGCAGCCCCGAGTGGTGCTGCCTGGTCCCCGCCCGCACCTGTGAAGGTTCAAATGTGCACAAAACATTTCTCAGATCAGCGCCATCCCTCAGCTGTTTTAAAACAGTCGACTCACCTCTGGCAGATAAATGTGTGTGTGTGTGTGTGTGCATGTGTGTTTGTGAATGTGTGTGCATGCGTGTATGGGCATGCATGTGAATGTGTATGTGTATGCATGCGTGTACCTGTATGCATGTGTGTTTGTGTACATGTATGTACGCACGTGCGCACATGCATGTGTGAACGTGTGTTTGTGTGTACATGCATGTGCGCGCATGCATGTATGTGCACACAAGTGGGTGCGTGCGTGTGTACATGCATGCATGTGCATGTTTGTGTGTGCATGCATGTGTGCGCATGCATGTATGTGCACGCAAGTGGGTGCATGTGTACATGCATGCATGTGCATGTTTGTGTGTGCGTGTGTGCATGCATGTGTGCATGTGTGTATGTGCATGTATGTGAACTGTGTGTGTGAATATATGAGTGTGAGTGTGTGTACCTGCCATTGGGTTGATTTCGCTGTATATTATCTGGCGTTGTGTCGTATCCGTTACCAAAACACTGTTATCTCAGAGGTAAGTGTGTGCGTGCGTGTGTGTGAATATATGAGTGTGAGTGTGTGTACCTGCCATTGGGTTGATTTCGCTGTATATTATCTGGCGTTGTGTCGTATCCGTTACCAAAACACTGTTATCTCAGAGGTAAGAATTTAAATAACTGAGGGTCACATCTCACAAAGACAACAGCTCCTGCAGCAGGCGGGCGGTGCCGCAGGTCCTGGGAGCTGTCGTGATGCTCCGGGGGGCGCTGTGCACATCCTGACCTACCTTTTGTAGAGCAGTGCAGGACCCTGGCCAATGTGACCGTGATGCTGTTATGGCTACTGCCTGCTGGAGTAATTTGGGGGGAGTTGGTCTTCCCACAATGACCATTTTTCACGCCCACATTCTCAGGCTGGAAAATACTGGGGACGGCAGAAAACACTTGGAGCTGAGACAAACCACTTCAAATCCTGGCACGGCGCTGAGCCTTCTGGGTGGATCATTCCAGAGGCTCAATTCTTTAAATAGCCTTTCCATCGGAGTCTGCAGATTTGAGAAATGGCCAATGGAGTATTTTTTTGGTTTTTTTTTTAAGTTCAAGTCTTCCTTGCCCTGAATGAATCAGACGTGACTCTCTAGGGAAGGATGGGGCAAAACCAGCAAGGTCCTTGTTCAACAGAGGGAGGGTCTGGCGTAAACGGCTAAAAGTAAACCCACGTTAGCTGGAATTCCTCACTGTGGACCCCAGCTTTGTCCTCATTACTGAAGATAAGACACCCTCATTTCTGCCTTGTGAAACTGAAGAATCAGCGGGCGGTCAAATTAAGAAGAGGCCGTGCATCCACCTGTATGACTGCTGGGGACCCATTCAGGGACCTGCATGTCGGTTTGCAAAAACAAATTTAATTGCCAATTATGGGATTATAAAACACCTGAAAATCCTGGACTTGGCAGTTAGCTGAGCAACGCTGACCCGGGGTTTTAGTGAATTTTAAGGCTGTGATGAACTACAGGCCAAGGGGAAGTATTATTTTGAGTTTGCTTGAAGTCTCACTCCTCACGGGGTGAGAAATTGGATGTGGACCGCAGGTTCTCTCTGTGTGTATGTACGTATAATAGACACAACAGATCATGTTCTGTGTATATGGCGTATGTTGGGCGATAACGATGAGGCCAGCCCAGACAGTTTGCAGTGCTTTTCCCTGCTCTTTGCGTCTGTTGGGAAGGAGGGCTGGGCCATGGTGCTCAGGCCTGCACAGCCAGGGTCCAGGACCCCCGGGCGCCTTACTTAGCACGTACCGTGGATCCACGCCCGTGGAGCTCACGGCCAGCATCGCTGCAACTCGCCCCGAGGGAGGCTCATCTAACACACGTGTTCTCTGCAGGAGGAACGTCACGGCCCTCCTGTGCTCAGAACACCCGCCAGCCCACGAGCATCGCACACGGGACAGTTGTAAACAGTGAAATCACCAAGAAAAAGCTTGAAAATTTGAGAAACGTGGCCCTGAATGGCCCCTGAAGAGGACATGTGTTTCCCGTCTAAGAGCTGGAGCAGGAGGCAGGCGTCACCCGTTCGCTGTCAGCTGGGACGGGCACCTCGGCGTCTCTGTGCGTCTGCGAAGGGCCGCGAGGCCCTGAGCGTTGATGTGAGGTGACAGCATGTTTTAGGGGGTGAGTGAATTGCAAATACGGAATCCATGATCCCAGAGAATGGACTGTGTCTGACGTCTAGGAAGCTCCTGAAAAGGAGAAGTCCAGTATTTCTGTCTTCTAGGGAAAACCAAAGCACGGGTCTTGGCGAAGCTGGAGTGAGGATGAGAGCGCGGCCACGGCCACCAAAGGCGCACGGCCCGCGTGTGCGCTCAGCAGTGTGGTGACACCGAAGCTTTCGTGTCTGTCCCCGCACCTCCTCGGCGATGCCGCTTCCCCCTCCTGTCTTGGCTGCCGTGGCGGGATGCGGGATGCGTAGAGGCAGAAACACTTATTTCTGACCTTCCCCAATCTTCCCGGGCATTTACCGTGTTCTTTTTCGTTGCACTGGCTTGTTAAAAACATTCGTGCCCCCTGGATCCTTTCTTAATTCAGCATTTCCTCAACTCTGAACATTCGGTATGATTGTCAACTAATATTTTGCAGGAAGGAACAGGAAAGAAAAACAGAGCTGCTCAGGTCTATGGGTTCTACTGATTGCATGTGTTTGTTTAGACGTTAAGTTCCAGAGGCAGGTGTAGAGGACAGTGGACTTACTTTTAGTTGACTTACATCCTTGTTAATGACACGATGGATTTTCCTGTTAGTTTGTGATTATTTTTTAATTATTGGCATTAGCGTTAATCTCCCAGAAAATGAATATAAAATAGGAAAAACGCCCTGGCCTCATTGGCAGTATATTATTTTCGAGGATCTAGCTCTGTGGCGTTGAATGGAACCATTTCCTCTTCACCCACATTCAATCAAGGCTTGTCTTCTGTATCCCTTGGCAGTTGCCTAACTCTAATATTGACCTTAACCCAAGTCCTTTGTTTTCTACCCTGACAGCCTGAAGCATTAAAAAATGCGTGTTTACTTAATTTGTCCTGGCATGCGGTGTAATTACAAGCAGTTTGTTTTCTCTGTTGTAAAATATGGTCTGGAGAAGGAATAAAGTAATGTGGAAAATTAACATCACGATGTACTGTATCACGGAGTAACCCTAAAAATGCCTGCCAGCGCTCGTACTGGAGGGGTGCTGTTCGCGTCGCGTGCAAGAGCAATAAAGAATTAAGTGCCTCTTTCTCAACTATATTTGCATGGTTTTCAACTGCAGTAAAATTAATCTGATCTGCCTCTGAGAATAAACACCACCACGACGCCAACATCAAAGGCCCCGGAGAGTCGAGTGGCGCTCTCTCAGCTCTGAAGTCCTGCCTTGTGCTCGTTTTAATGGACAAATCTCAGGGACACCATCCTTGGCCGCGTCCCGAAGGCGGTGGACACACCGTGGGGTCGTTGTCCACGCTTGCGTCCCCACAGGCATCCGCAGGTGTGTCTTCTGGGCCCCTTAAGGACGGGCGGGCCCAGATGGAAACCGGGACACAGGACAGAGCGCAGCTCCTCGGGCCACCCCGTGGCCTCCACCCCCATCGCTGGAAGGTCTTGCCAACTCTGCAGAGTTGTCTGCCTCTCTGTCTCACTCCTCCTGCAAAACATTCTGTGATACTCTCTGTGAAGGACACTGTATAAATAATAAATTGTATTGTATCATTTACCAAACTTCAAGTGATCACAAAAAGCAACATAATAAGCCTCTTACAATAAAGATAACAAATTCCGCAATTCGCCCAGGGGGCAAGTTAGGACAGTGTCTTGTGTGGGCGCGTCGGACTATGCCTCCCTCAGCCGCTTTCTCCCAAGCTCTACTTGTTGGTTTTAAACAGCTCGAGGGAGCGAAAGCCCCCGGGACACCAGTGAGTGACTTGGCATCACTTCTGAGCTGCCGTCTGTTCTCCATTGGGTGACCTGCCTGAAACCGGCCTTATTCTGTGCAACGTGCATTAACTTGGGCCTCTTGGGGACATTTGAGGCCTTTTGCACCTGTGTTTGCAGTGAAACCACAGTGTCAGGCTCTGAAGTGTCTCAAGTGCGTGTGCTTCTTTTGTGCAGAGGGTCCGCACTCAGGAGACCCACGCCCACTGAGAGAGGCCTCTTGTGTCCCAGGAGGGGAGCGTCTGAGTCCAGGCTGGGGACAGAACACGGTTTTTCCAACTCAGCTGCCCCCCACCCAGTGGACTCATCTGCATCTTCCGCAAGAAGCTGGGTGACTGCAGAGGGCAGGGCTTTTAACAACAGTCAAGCAGCAAAAATCCTCCTGGACCCACCGGCCAGAGGTGGGAAAATCATTAGAAGAGGTCGGGCTCAGCAAATATCTTAAGAATAATTCCTCCTGTAATTCGTGACCTTTGGGGGATAGAATCGATCGCATTAAAAAAAAAAAGCGCGTCAGCCAGGCGGCGCTTCCTGGCGAGCGGGAGCTCCTGTCTTGCGCTGTTTGTGTCCTGTCTGCTCCTGGGTGGCAGCCCCGTTGGTGGTGACCTCACTCCCCTTCCTCTGCGCCAGCCCGGCCCACGGGGGCAGCTGTCTCCTCTGCGGCTCCACACGGTGTCCGATTCCTCCGTGAAGGGACACATGGGGGCCGCCTGAGAGCAAGCTGCCACCCGCCCCGGGGCCCCGGGCAGAGACAGAGCCCCCGACAGCCTCACCAGGTCGCAGGTGGTCCCACATTTTGTTCCAGGTTCCCAGCAATGAGGGACACCACAGAGAAAGAAGGGAGGGAGGGAGAGACCGCGGGCAAGTCTCGCTGTAACTCTTCTACCCAAGGACCTTTTTGGAGACTTTGGAAAATGCATTAAGTTGGTTTTCCCCAAACCTAGCTCCTTCCCAGGTGTGGAATGTACTCAGTTTTGGAGTCACAGCAAACGTGTCTGTCTGTTTCATACAGGACCATCCCCCTCCTGCAGTTGGTACTTGGCGGCAAACTCTAAAGCTCCTTGGCTGGGGGAAGCGCACACCTCCTAGGACCCCGGACACGTGCAGGAAGCAGGCGAGGGTGGCACAGAGACGGCGGGATTTCACGGTCTGGGTGGAGCCCGTGTCGGGGGGGGACTCGTCAGCGCTGGCCTTGGAGGCTTTGCTGAGCAGCCTCTCCCTGAGGACCGAGGCCCTCTGTCCCCTCCTCCCTCCCCCCAGCTCCGCCCTGAGCTCGCCTTCTAGGCAGTGGCCTTCCAGATGCGGCCCTTGGGCTCCGGTCCGTTCTGCATTTCACGCCGGGGATGCGCCCTGGCCCGTGGTACCATTGCCCCTCTCGTGGCCGTCCTCGGCTCGGCTCGGCTCGGCTCTGCAGGGCTTCCTGGCACCCGTGGGCCCGGTGAGCTGAACAGAGAAAGGGCGGACACTCCTCACCCCGGAGGTCTGGGTGATGTGGGCGGACCCATCCTGGTGGGCTGACCCCTGTGCAGACAGGCCCACGGGGTCCTGGAGGTGGACGCAGTGGGCAGTCACCAGGGAGACGCGGGGAGGTGCCGGCGCGAGCGCAGGGTCAGGACCCAGATGCGGGCCTGGAACCCCGGCTCTGTGGCTCCCTGGAGAGCGCGGCCCCTCTGAGCTCCGGTTCCCTGGTGTCAAGGCAGACATGCCTTCTGACCTCAGGTGGGCGCGGACATGGAAAAGCTCTTCAGGCCTGAGGGCTTCACAATGTGGAAGGACTCACCCACTGTGCGAGAGGACTCGCCCACCGCTCCCCGAAGCACCGTGCCCCGAGGCCTGGGGCATCTCCGAGGGCGGGCAGGCAGGCCCAGTTCACCCCGTGCTGTCTCGGCGTCCATGAGAAGGCTGTGGGGTCTGTGCGTTTCCTTCTTCTTCTCGCCAGCCCAGCCCCGATGGCTTCCTGGTGGCTGGGGCCTTGGGCCGCCGCCCTCCCCTCCTGCCAGCTGGCCCTGCGCCTGGGGTTAGGCTTGCGCCCCACCTTCCCACTCGCTGGCTCTCGGGGCTCCGTCTCCTTATAGCCCCCGGCACCAGGTCACCGCCGAGACGAACCTGCTTCTCGTCTTGTCCGTCTCTGTGAGAACATTCGAGTTACTTCTGTGGTCTCCCAGTGCCTAAAACGGGGTGGCAGAGAAGAGCAGCTCTGTGAGAATCTGTCGGATAAATGAACAAGTTCCTGTGACTCTTCAGGGCAGGAGGTTGCTGGGTGATAGGACATGAGGCGGATGAGGTCACGATCCAGGTGAGCCCCTTACCTGTTTCCTCAGGATGGGGCGGAGCTCGTGCTCTTGTCCACGAGGGTGGGCTGGGCGGAGGCTTGGTGCGCGCCCACCTTCCCTGGCGACTCCTCGGGTGAGCATGTTTCTTCCTTCTGGACTTGCTCTCCCAACACGTGGTCCTGACCCAGGGCCCTGGGTGCATCTCCCTTGGGAACTTCTCTTGAAGGAAGCAGAGAAACAAGGTGGGATCTGGCAAAGACCCCGGGCCCCGGGCCCTGCTCCACCCCGGCCAGCAGGCCATCCCGGGGACTCCTCTGAGCCTCGTGGCCTGCCTGTAGCCCAGGGCGCGTTTCTGTTGTTTGCAGTGAGGTTGGACGACCTGTCCCGAATGACGCAGAGCACAGGGCCTGAGGCCGTATCACGGCGGGTGGGCCCAGCAGACCTGCTTTCCTGGTCTCAGGCCTGAGCCGAGAGGCAGGGGCCGTGGGCTGCACCTTACCGTGATTTCCGTCCAAACCGGTCTCAGTGGAATTTAGGCTGTAAAACCAAGCGCACTCGTGTAGACTGGCTGGGGGTGGGGTGGGGGAGGGCAGGAGAAGTCGGTGAGATGTGTGGTCCTGGCGTCCCTCTGCATCGCATCTCGGGCTGGGTACCATTCGCGGGGCAGGGCTCTGGGTGTTGTTGGAAAGAACACAGCCTTGGTTTGGGTGTGTTGGATTGAGGCACCAGTATCCTAGGGAGGGTAGGACACGACTCCAGCCATGAGCAGTGACCCCGAAGTCAGGCGCCTTGTCTGAGCCTGGCAGCGAGGCTGTGAGGTGCAGGAGAAGGTCAGGCCCAGGGGGCGCAGGGGCCCTGCATGTCGAGGGGCTCCGGGCCATGAGCTCACTTCTCGGGTGCCCTCTGGGGTCGTGATGCTGGTGTTGACCTCTGACCCCAGCAGGTGCCGGGCGAGCGGACCTCGTGGCCATGGAGGGGTCGGCGGGGCAGCGACGGCCTTGGGCACGAGCTGGGTTTCTAATACTTGTGTTGGAGATAGAGCCTCGCAGCTTGTTGAATTCGTTTTAAGAAGCATTGATATTTCCTGTACTGTAATTTACCCCACATTAACTGAAACATTACAGGGCCTGTTTTTGGATACGCACGTGTGGCTCTCATTAATGCTAACTAGGGAGAGGTGGGGACATGGAGAGCAGACTGTCCCCTGCACACTCCCTCGGTGCAAAGACCGACCTCCTGTTCTGTGGGACTCTCGGGCTCCTTTTCCTTAAAAGAGGTTCTCTCTCTGTCTTTGAAAAGGACCAAGGGGTGTGTTTAGCATTGAAATCATAGCAAGAGTCACGGTGGAAAACAACCTGTCATGACACGGTATGGAATTAAAGAGTCAGAGTAGGGGATAAGGGAGGGGAGAGATCAATTGGGAGATTGGGATTGACACACACACACTACTATATATAAAATAGACAACTAATAAGGACCTACCATATAGCACAGGGAAGTCTACTCAGTGCTCTGTAATGGCCTATATGAATGACAGAGTCACTTTGCTGTACACCTGAAACTAATATAACATTGTAAATCAGCTATACTCCAATAAAAATTTAAAGAAAGAGTCAGTGTAGCTACAGTTTCTATGCTTTGATTATTTATAATTCTGGAAATATTTTGGGAGGAAGAAAAATATTTTCCGAAACTTATCAACAAATCTAGTATCATCTTCACATCACTAATGCACTGCGAAAAATATCCCAGCGTAAAGTGTGAAAGTGTTTTTTTTTTCTTTTCTGTATCACTTCCAACGGCACATCTATCACGTCGTGAATGACAGGCAGCATTTGTGGGAGAAGCCAGGGGCTTAACGGTGCGCAGGCCGGAATTGCAGCCTATAAAATATTGAGAGAGGACTTCAGCTTAGCAGTAACATGAAAATACCTGTAATTGAAGTAGGCCCCACTGGTTAAGTTTCATCTTATATTCATATAAATATTTCAGGGTTCTCCCTTTTGCCACAGATGATGTTAGAGGCCCAGAGACCAGCAACATCTCTTTAACATCCCCAATAAGCTGTGCGGCCTCCATGGAGCTACTTTTCCTTTACTGGACAGACTTGTAGGCGTTTCACTTTGAAAATGTCATTTTCCTTTTGTTTCGAATAATGCAGGAAAGGCTCCGTCTCCTTTCAGCTGGTGCCTGTAGAGATGCACCTATGAGCATCTCTGTCTGGTCCAGCTGCTGGCCGCAGCTCGGGGGTGGTACGGAGCTCGCATTTCCTTCACCTTTCTTGCGGGTGGAATTTGAATCATCTGGAAACAACATTTCTGAGTGTTAGTCTGAGGGTCACTGTGCCCGGTGTTAGAAACGCGAGCCGCTTCGGGGTGGGCGTCGCGCCGCCGAGCCACGTCCCGGACCCCACCGGGCTGGCCCTCCCTGGCGGTCAGCATTGTGGGAGGTCACGGGTGGCGCTTGTTTGAAATGCGCCTGCAGGGGTCTGGGGGGGGGCGGGGTGAGGGCGTCAGCGATGGTCTCTGTCTCCTCCTGCTGTCCAGCGTCCAGTGTCCAGCCTTCTACACACCTGCAAACCCAGGCATTTTGCCCTCTGGCCCCCGTTTCGGAAGTGATACTGTTTTGACCCTTGTCAACGGGATAAAAAGGCACTTTGTCTCTCCAGTGATTCTGAATATGCACCACGATGTGCTTTGGGCCGTGTTTAATGTCTCCCCTTTTACTGTTTTTATTTTTTATTTTTTTAACATCTTTATTGCAGTATAGTTGCTTTACAATGGCGTGTTAGTTTCTGCTTTATAACCAAGTGAATCAGTTATACATATACATATATCCCCATATCCCCTCCCTCTTGCGTCTCCCTCCCTCCCACCCTCCCTATCCCACCCCTCTAGGTGGTCATAAAGCACCAAGCTGATCTCCCTGTGCTATGCGGCTGCTTCCCACTAGCTATCTATTTTACGTCTCCCTCCCTCCCACCCCTCTAGGTGGTCACACAGCACCGAGCTGATCTCCCTGGGCTATGCGGCTGCTTCCCGCTGGCTGTCTGTGTTACGTTTGGTAGTGTATGTATGTCCCTGCCACTCTCTCACTTCGTCCGGCTTACCCTTCCCCCTCCCCGTGTCCTCGAGGCCATGCTCTGGTAGGTCTGTGTCTTCATTCCCGTCCTACCCCTAGGCTCTTCATTTGCCGTCTGTGCGGCGAGTGAGGGACCCAGGGTGCGCGCGGGCCCGAGCCAGGAGCACCCCCGGTCCGGCTGTGTCCTGGCTCCCCCGAATGTCCTGCTTCTCAGCCACGGTTCCACTCCCATTTTACCTTTTACTCACTGGTACGTTTGTCCCCGTCTTGCAGTCCAAACGGCC
This sequence comes from Physeter macrocephalus, assembly GCF_002837175.3. Classification (NCBI taxonomy): domain Eukaryota; kingdom Metazoa; phylum Chordata; class Mammalia; order Artiodactyla; family Physeteridae; genus Physeter; species Physeter macrocephalus. The sequence goes on along the minus strand of NC_041232.1, from coordinate 87,411,142 downwards.
GCCTCCCTTGAAGGCGGGAGCGGAAGAAATTCTGCTGCGGGGTGCGGCGTGCAGGGTGAGCAGCTCCCGCCGCGCTTTGGGGTTCCAGCAGCCAGCGGTTATCTGGGGTCCTCAGCGACCTCTCTCCTCTCCCTGTCGTGGCGTGAACCCACTTCCCTTCCCGGGTCAAGTCCTGTGGCGACGTACCCTATGATCACGTTGAGGAGACTGCCCGGAAACCAGCATAACTGCAGCACGAGGTGTTTGGCCAGTTTATTTTTTTAACCTTGAAATAATTTTAGGCTTTGCAGAGAAAAGTTGCAAAAATCGTGCAGGGTTGCCGCGTGCCCCTCGCGAGGTGGCTGTTGAGTGCTACCAGGGGACGGTAGTGAAACGAAGACCTTAACTTTGGCGCAGGGCTGTCACTACCCTGCGGACCTTGCCCCGCTTCACTGGCTTTCCTAATGACGCCCTTTTCCTGGCTGGGATCAGGCCTGGGTCCCCTGCCGCATTTGGGGTCACAGCTCCCAGGCTCCCGTCTGTGGTGCGGGAGAAAGGCCTTGTCTCTCGCGCCCTGGGCACTTGTGACGAATCCCGGCAGGTGCTTTGTGAAGGTCCCTCAGTTTGTGTTGTCTGATGCTTCGTCCTGATTAGATTGAAGTCATGCATTTTTGGCAAGAGTACCCAGGATGTGGGGTCTGATTTTCGAGGCATCGTATCGGAAGGTACGTGGTGCCTCTGTGTCTCACTGCGGGTGACGTAACCTTGATCTCTCGGTTAAGGTGGCGTCTGCCGGATTTCTCCACAGTAAAGTTACTACCTTTCCCTTTGTAAGAATAAATACCTTGGGGAGGGGGTGAAACTTGAAATTATACAAATATTCAGTTTCTTCTGAAACTTTTCTCACCAGTTTCACATCTCATGATGGGTCTTGCCTGTGACCATCATTAGTGAGGTGTTGTAGTGGTGATTTCCTGTTTCTCTCACTTCTTCTGTATGTATTAATTGGATTTTTTCCTTAAGGAAGTGACACCCCTTCCTCCCACCATTCATGGTGGGAGTTAGGAACCTTTATACTGGTCCTAATATGTATCAGTACAGTTCCTGTATAAAGCTTGGCTGAAAATGTCCGTTGAAATTAAACCTTGTTACCAGGATTCATCCAGGAAATATTCGTAGGTCTGGTGTCATTTTATTTTCTCTTCCAGTTCATAACACTTTTCTCACGCACTTCTTTGTTCCTTTGGAACTCATTAATGTGATTTGCTAGTTTAAAAGGACTATTCTAAGATTTTTGTCCATTTAGAACACTGTCTTGTGATTCAGAAACCAAATATTAATATAAATTTTTTGAAATAATCTTATAGAGCGTCATTATAAGTTCATATATTTAAATAGAGACGTGGTAAATCTCTAGATGTAGAAAGCTAAAAAAACTGTCAATGGAATCAGCTAATTTAGAAATAATGGGGAAAGAAGAAACTCTTGGAAAAAACGTCTTTACAGGCACCATATAGCTTTACCCTCAGTCTTTCAAAAGAAATGACACGTGGATATTAAAGAATATTTTTGCAAGATTGGGTGAGTTGGATGTGTGTTCTCCTGCATATAAATGTTTTACTGTCCTTTAGCAGCTGGTCTCAGCCAAGAAACCAAGATATTTCCTGCTAAGCTTTAAATCAGCTGTTTTATTGAGTGCCGAGAATGTTTTATTATAACATAATTCTGTACATAAAATATCACTTTAGAAGAAGGAGAACAAGTTTTGTACTTTCATTCTCCGTTTGTTTGACTGACAACAATTGCGAAGAACTCCAACCAATAAGGAGGATTTGAGGTCCAGTTGGACAGCACAGGGAGGTCTCCAGTGACCAGACTCCTGAGTCGCCGGGGGAGGTTTTGGCAAGTGCACTGAAAGGTCATTTTAACAGCAGGAGAAACAGACGCCAGCTAACAGCGGTAAGAGGTCAGAGGGTAGACACGCGCAGGGGCCCGCCCTGGGGCAGCCCCGTCCGGAGACCGGGTGATGCAGCTGCCCGGCGCAGCCTACAAGTGCCCGCTCGCTTTAGTGGGGCAACGCTCGGGGCCGTCTTCTCCGCAGAGCTCCTCCCACACGGGGGTCTCTGGGGCTGTTGCACCATGGTTGGACTTCTGCTGTCCCTCTCACCCCCTCTCAGGAGCACTGCCACGTAAACCCTCTGCTTCCGCATCTCAGAGCCGTGTTTCTGCATGACAGACGTAGAAAGGATTGAATTTTTTTGAATAGCCCAAGATGCCCTGTAAAGAACCAGTCTCCACTCTCTTACATTCTGAGTATATTGTAAACAGGCTGTAATGGTGCATTTTGCCCGAAATCATGGGGGAGAAACATCAAGGTCCATCTTTTTTAAAAAAGAGAGCATCCTTCCTTGCACTTACACGCTTGTTCTCCTTGGTGACTTTAGCTCATCTGATACTCTTGTCAGACAGCCTCAAATGTCTCCACACTTTGAAACGCTGGCTGTTCCTATCCTATTTTTCTGCTGCTTGGATGATTAATAGCAAATAAAGTTTCCAGAGGACCAATCCTTCAGGCTCACCAGCAGCTATCTCTGCTGTGACTCGACCCGCATGGAAGTCCTACTAATGTTTTCTGCACCCTTGCGTTAGGGGAACGGATGATTACATTTTATGCAAAGAAAAGTTTAGCTGAAGTGTTAAGTCAGTACTTCAGAGGATGTGCCCAGAGAATGTGAGGACCACGGACAGCTCCAGGGCTAGAAAAAGGGTCTGAAGGCCTCGAAGGGAGGGCAAACTGGGGATGGGGGTGGAAAGAGGGTCTGAATCCGGCTGTTACCTTAGCAACCGTCGTTCCCCCGCCCCACCAGCATCTTCACGGGAGAAGGAAGTTAGCACCTCTGTTCAGCAGACAGGGATGTACGAGATGAGTTGTCCAAAGTGGTGGGTCGTCCAAAGATGGCAAGTTGCTGATGGGGGTGCTGGAACGAATTTCTTCTCTGTTGTCTTATTTTTAGGTGTCACGTTGCCACTGCGATACCACCCTGCCTAGAAAGAGTGAAAAATGCAAATCCCTTTCTCAAAATTTCCCGCTTCTCTGCCTCGTTGACACTATACACCTGTCATTTCATGTTGTCTGATACCTTCCTTTGCTCTTGGGTCCTGACTGTCATCAGACAAGTCAGCGTGCCCTTTCCACCTGGACAGCGAGGCTTAAGGAGCATCCGAGGAGCGCCCAAGCCACCGCACACACCGCTCTCCTTGCCGGTCTCCCCACACGTGATTCGTGCTTCTCTCCTGGCACCTGCCGTGTCACCATTCGGTTCCTACGGGCCACCCTGCCTGGAAAACTTGGTTTCCAAGGGCAAATTTGGTTTTCCTCTGTCTGGCTCCTGTGTTTAGCACAAGACTGAGCATTTGGCAGGTGTTCACTGTGTGCCATGAAGAGACTGGATGCACTTTGAAATCTGCAGGCAAATTGTTCCAAACTGAGCAGGAGCTGGTTTGTTTTTTTTTGTTTTTTGTTTTTTTTTTTGCGGTACGCGGGCCTCTCACTGCCGTGGCCGCTCCCGTTGTGGAGCACAGGCTCCGGACGCGCAGGCTCAGCGGCCATGGCTCACGGGCCCAGCCGCTCCGCGGCGTGTGGGATCCTCCCGGACCGGGGCGCGAACCCGCGTCCCCTGCATCGGCAGGCGGGCTCTCAACCACTGCGCCACCAGGGAAGCCCAGGAGCTGTTTTTATGAAGATGCATTTATTTAGAAAGTGCTGAGCAAAGTCTGAGCAGGATGTGTGACCACTCAGTTAAATATGCACTCTTCTGAGTCTCCCAGCGAGGAGGTGACCTTGTGGTCTCCAAGCTTTACCACTGAAGTGGCCATGAATGACCCTTTCTTTCCCAAGGTCACAAGGCACAGCGCAGGAGAGACCCTTGAGACTGTGCTGGGCCCTCTAGAAACTAATGCTCTCGGAGCCGCAGTGAGTCCTCCTCTCTATGGATCAACGTGGTTTATCAATCTTTTATTGATCGTTTTAGACCCCCTATTGTTGCCTTCTCAAAGTACCCTCAGCAGACCCTCCTGTGGGCACTAGTCAGAAGTGCAGAATCTCGAGCCCTAGGTTCAGACCTGTTGGAGCCAAACCCCTGGGTATGGAGTGAGGGAGGGGTCTGCATTTTTATTTAGACTCTATGTTGATTCTTGTGCACAGAAAAATATGACGACCACAAGCAGCAATTCTTTTGAATTTTTGACGCTGCTCTTTGCGGAGATGGCTTCAGAGATTTGGCCTTCTTCATCCACGGTGTAGTGGGAGCTGTTGCCGGGGACCGTGTCCTCGGGGTGCTCCTTTGCAGCTCTGCACCCCGCCCCTGCATCTTGGTGGAGCCCAGTGACTAGGTCTCACTGATGGAGTGCAGTGGACGTTGCGTCTGTCCCTTCCAGGCCAGCGTGTTAAGAAGCTGGTGGTCTTTGCCCACCATGGCTGTGAAGGGCGTCTGAAGCCGGCGAGGAGGGTTACACCACAGACGGGGGGAGCCTGGCTCCCAGAACGGCCACGTGGAGGGCGGCCAGCGGCCGACGGAAATAGCCACATAGGATTGCTAAGTGAATGGGAAATAGATGGCTTGAGCCACTGACATTTGGAAGCTTATTTTTTATTCATTTTGGAAGTGGGTGCAGGTGTGATAAACACCTAAAACTACGGCCTCGTTCTGGCGGTATGTTGATGGATGGTGAGGTTGGCGCTGCAGGCCAGAGGGCTGGTGAGGCCCATTAAGCCCCGGCAGAAGGTTTGGCAAAACTGTCGCCCGCAATGTCTTGGAAGGCAGGCCTCCTTGTCACGGAGCCTCTGGCTGCAGGGGAGTCTTCGGGAAGGCCCAAGATGTTAGCGTTCGCTGGCTGCCACGGCCGTCGCCAGGGAGGCGTTACAAGCAGAAGGTGAGCTCCCAGGATAGCTGGTGGGTTTCAAGTGGAAATGGAAGAAAAACCCAGGTGAGGTATCAGAGCTTTACGGGATTGGAAGAAATTGCTTCTGGATCCTAAAAGGTAAGAGATAAGACTGGAAAATAGTTGGGATTACGAAGACTTCTCTGTTGAACAAAATGAGCCGCTCTGTGCCAGCCGGGCTGAACGCTTTCCTGCCCGTGTCTCAGAGGGTCTCAAGCTGGAGGCTGGCGGCTGGGGGCATGCGCAAACAAGCAGGGAACACAGCAGGCCCGCGAAGTGTGTGAGTAAGACCCCCGCCGCTGCTTCCTGGGACCCGGAAGGCCCACGTCTGCGATCCTCCGTGGGCTTTGCTCAGGGAGGGTCAGGACACCCAGACTAAGAGGTCCCGGAGAGCCCAAGCCTAGCGTCCCCATCGGACCCCAAACCTACACAAGTAGGGCTCCTTTCCCCGGCACGACTTCAGATGTGGCCGTGGAGGTGATGGGCCCAGCAGGGTCCCTGAGGTGGAGGCAGGGGCCGACCACACCCGTCTGGGGTTCACAGGCCTCTGGGCAGAGAGGGAGGCACATCTGGGCCCTGATGGGGCTTTGTATTGCCCGAGAGCCTGGGCCTGAGCTGGATGCAGCGAGCTGGGACGTGGGTGATGAAGTTAGGGTCGTATGTGTGGTCCGGGGCCAGGGGCTGTGGCAGAAATGACCAGCTGTCCCCACGCCTGTGTGTCCCCGTCCACGTGTTACCGTGTCCTCAGACGTGGCTGCCGGCCAGGGGCCGCGTGTCCTGCCCCGCACGCTACCTCGACATGTCCGTGCTTCTGGTTCTTGCCGTTGGGATTTGAGCATAAACGATGCAATGCTGTCTGCGCCAGCTGAGGTGGGAACCAGCACCCGGTCTTCTCCGTCTCGTTGTAGTTGTTGGCTGGAAGAAGAGGAGTCTGGGGCCCAAGGGGACATCAGAGCCACAAGGGGAGCGTTACTGTCAGGACACTGGGGAGCCGCAGAGAGGTGACGGCAAAAGGTGGCGCTATCAGGCCTGTGCTTTGAAAAAGGTCAGGGCGGCGCTGGCGCCAGGCGCCCGAGGCCAGAGGAGCTGAGGCTTGGGCTTAGGAGGTCGTCGTGTGCACAGCAGCTTTGGTCGTTAAGGTTGTAAGAAAGGAAACGCGGCCCTGCCTTCCCAGGGACTGTGCATCTAGGCGTCACCTTAAGCAGGTTCGAAGTAATCCAAGTGGCTTCTTTGGGCACAGAGCACCCCCGCCTGACCTCAGCCCCCTTGTGTGCTGTGAGTGGACGGGGCATTCCACCCAGCCTCTCGGGGCCACAGGGAGGATGCGTGGAAGCTGGCTGAGGACAGTCTAAGGGTCTTGCCTGTCCCGCCTCCGACCCTGGGGTGACTGTCCTCTCAGGAGCCACCTTCTCCCCAGGTGTGAGCCACCCGACTCCTTGCCCTCCCAGCCCTGTGTCCCGTCGGCCACGCCGGGCCTCCCTGCCCTGCCACGGGCTCAGTTTTGTCCAGGATCCGGTACCGAGGCCGCCATCTCGCCCTCCCCGGCTGCACAGAAGGCCCGCCCTCCGGACACAGCACTCAGCCAACGCCTTTGTGCTGGAAGCACGTGGAGACTCTGGATAAAAACCTGGTGCCGGGCGGTCAGCGGGGCAGGACCTGAGGTGGGTGCCCTGTGGGTCCGAGGGCCGAGAAGCTGCCAGGGAGCCAGCAGGAGCACACGCCCCATCGTAGGGGGTGGTGGCTAGGAAGGAAGGGACAGCTATTCTTCTTTACGACTGCGTGTGTTGCTTTCCCAAATGGCTACCACTTGTTAGGACGTGAATACGCGTCAAGTTGTTTGGAACTGGAGTCTTGATGAAGGGAGCGATTTGCTGTTTTGGGGGGCCTAAGGGTGCCGTGAAAATTCACTGCGCACCGAGGGCAGTAGGCAGAGGACATTTGAGACCCTCGATCGTAGGACGGGGCGGGGATGGGGGAACCCAGGTCCGAGCGTCTGGGAGTGGTGACCCTCCCCCACACCCCGAGCTGCTCTGGGGGCCAGGGCGCAGCGGGGTCCGGGAGAGCCGAGTGCCAGGGTCTGCAGGGATGAGCTGGGCCCACCGAGGACCAGGGAGGCTCCAGGCCCGCCCTCTGTCCACACCCACGCTCCCGCAGGAAGGAGGCCCGGGAAGCTGCGGCTGTGCCAGTGCCACCGGACACCGCGTCTGGCCTGGGACAGCGGCCACGTGCAGTCCCTCCATCTGATCCCCTGGCCGCCGGGCTGCCTCCCCTCAGGTGCTCAGGCTCAGCTGATCAGCTGTCTCATCAGTCAGCTCCGGGCTAGGACACATGAGAGGTGTTTGAGAAGGAGGAACGCTTTCCGAGAGAGACGGATCATCTGCCCGGAGAAGGCCATGCAGAGCGTCGCTGGCCCTCGGAAGGACCAACGTTTGGAAAGAGACCTGGAGGCGGGGGCGTGTATCCCAGACCAACAGCCTAGAAGGAGCTGCCCCTCCAGCAGGTCCTCCGAGCGCCGCGACGAGCCACGCAGGGGCTCGGCTGCGCCCTCGCCGAGCACTTTCTTCTTTTTAACGATGAAAAGGCCAGCTCCTGACTAAGTGCTATGTGCTTTATGGGGACGAATCCTCGGATGGGAATTGCCAGGAGGGTCGCCTGCCTCTTGGGAGCCTTGGCACAGCTGGGGGCACGTCCGCACCCATCTTGCTGCGGGACTGACTCTGGGTCGTGAACCTCCGCGTTTTTTTTGGTGGAGATATTTGACTCTTGAAATGCTTGGGGTTGGGATTTTGGAAAACTCTGAGATGATAAAAGTTGGAATAGGTTCAATTATGTATAATTCCACCAGCAACAATCTTATTAAAACAGTGAAAATGGGCCGAATTCTTCCATGCAATCCAGTCTGGTGTTATAATTAAAAATCCAAACCCAAACCAGACCAAAAAAATAAATTAGAGACTGAAAGGCCATGCTGATAATTTACAAATAAAATGTGCCAGGTAAACGAGACCATCGTGAACAAGAGATTACGTGGGCCACGAAGTAGCTCACTAATTTGTTAAATATTTATACTGCGGAGAAACGATAACTTTTGGTTCGTCAACGAAGGTACGAGTTATATTAAATGGTTTTGTCATAAATATAAATCCCTAGAAGCACTTATCTGAATACCCCTAAAGTGAGGAGGTCATTCATCACAATTCACTAGTTCATTCAAATTGCTAAACACAAATATCGCCATCCTCACCCCCAAGAAAACCCTCCTAAATGAGCGGTTGTTTCTGTGACTGCTGACAGGTGGGATGGGAGCTCGGGAATGCTGGGTTGCTGTGCTCAGTGCTAAACACACACTGAGCAGTGTGGGCTTTGTAAGACGGATGCTATTGACCTGTTCAGATCATGGGCCAGTCAGGATTTTAGGGTGTGGGAGATTTCCCTTCCCGGACTATCTTGAGGGCTCGTGTGCAGAAAGGCCTCTCTCAGCTGACAGCACAGACAGATCCGTCTCCCACATCCCCCAAGTCTTTCCAGGAGCCCCCAGGACGGGGGTGTGTGTGTGAGACGGCTGGCTCCCCCGGGATGGCAGGGGAGGCGACTGTCACATCCTTGACCTCTGCATCCTTCACCCTCCACACCCCGCCCCCCCCGCCGTTACTCTCCGGACATTTATCTGCAATCACGCCTGCCTTCTGCATATCTGCGCACTTCTACCTTCACACTCACACGTCTAATTTCTACTTCTTGTTGTCGGTGTGTGTGTGTGCGTGCCTGTTTATCTCTTAAAAGAATATCTCCACGAGAGAGCAGTTTCTTGACAACTGCTTTCCGATCCAGGAGAGCCTCAGCTTTTTGAAAATCAGTGACGTCAGAGCCAAAGACGATGACCGACTTCCTGCCACCACGCACCCGCCTGATGCTGGCCTCGTGCGGCATCCGGGAGCTGGCCACCGGCGCCGCCGTCTGACAGCTGCTCTATCTGAGCAGGGACAGGATGGTCTGGGACGTCCCGGAGACACAGTCTTGCCGATGCAGAATTTACATCTTAACAACGTCACCAGCCTCTGTATCCACCGCGCACTTTCCGTCTCATCGACCTTCCTGGTGAGGATGGGAAATGGGGTGGGGAGGGGGAGAGAGTCCCAGAAACAACTTTTGGCTAAACATGCATTTTGTAGCAAAGACTCGGACTGGACTTCTGCTCTTGTCCCAAAAAGAAACCACTACATTCTTGGTTGACATTCATTGGAAGGTGAGGATTGAGGGTTAAATTAAATTAAAAACTAAACTATAAAGTTTATTTACATTTAAAAACCGTGAAGCTGGAGTTTTGCCCGGAGATAATCAGTGCTGGGAGGCGCCCTTTCTCAGCTGACCGCAGTAACCAGGTTTCCAGGAGGCAGAGTCACCGCGGACGGACGCTGAGCAGCTCGGAAGCACATCGGGCCCCTAGATCCTGTGGGCGGGTGGGCCACGGGGACCCTCCCCAGGGCCTGCTCTCCTGTGTCACAGGCCAGGTGAGCACCTGATCGCATCCTTTCGTGAAACAAAGCACAGTGTGAGTTCCTCGTCGCACCTGCACGGAGGGTGGTGGCTGAGGAAGGTAAGTAGGGACCGTGGGGGCCCCCGTCAGTCCCTCCCGACCGAGGCCCCTGCCCTGCCTGCGGCCCCGTCCACCAGCTTTGTACTCACTCTAACTTCGGCCTCATCCACAAAGACAGGAGGATGAACCCTGCAACCTGAACAAGTAGAGATTTTTTTACAAGGTGGTGGCAAGGTTTTGAGAATTCTATTTGGTTTCTGGGTAGGGAGGAAGTTTTGGGGGTTCTGGTCCTGAGTCCCAGAAGCATCTCCTGAGCGCATTGCAGGCCACGTCAGCTAAATCCCGGACTGTTGGTAACTTGAGGCCGACGGCGGGTCCTTCTCCATCGAATACCTGAAATCTGCTTGTGGAGCCAATCACATCTCTCAGAAGTGCCCCAGACACGGGCACCTCGCCAGCCTCCCAACCTCCCCAGCGCTCTGGGTATTTTTGGTTGCGCTAAGAACCAAATCTCCTCTCCCCAGACGCGCACTGTGGTACCCACCGAGGAGCTCGGCGCCAGGAGGACCGCACCTGTTAAGATGGAGCCGCTCGCCAGGTAATCTGTCTACCTGTGCAGTGCTGGAAATGCGGCCTGGCCATGTGGTGCTTAACAGACTCAAATATCCTCCCATTAACTGGCTGGGGTATCGTTCCATTCAATTCAAATGACGGTGCCGTGATGGGTCTGGAAGTGTTTCCTAACGGATTTTGCAGCACGGATGTACTTCACGTGTCATGAAGAAACGCCAGAAGCAACCAAAGGGGCGGAGGAATAAGAGTAAAATAAAAGGAACTGCATGATCATTGTGAAAAATGTATGGAGTGCAGCTGGCCTGGAATTCTAGAAAGTGGACCTGGCTGGAACCAGCCAGCGAGACGCGTGCGCTTCCCTTCCTGCGCTTGTGAATCACGGCCGCCGAGCGTTCCAATGTTTACACCTTAACGTTGAAACTGTGCAAAGCTGTGATGGAAAATGATGTTGCTGTGGATTGGAAATGCCCCTCTAAGCCTGGAGAAATTAGTCTCAGGGCGAAGAAGAAGGGAAGGTCTGCCGCAAGAGGCCAGCTACTCTGTGATTTGGAAAGGGCGTCTCCGCTGACCTGGAGATTTATTCAGGACTCACAGCCCGATGACAGAAGGAGAAAGAGCAGGTTCCTTTCAGGTTGCTCTGTACGTTAACACACATATAATTTAAATATTTACCCACTGGGAGAGGCTGCAGTGCGGGGCCCACCGGTGCCAACGGGACCGGTCGTGGTGGCGGGGTCGTGCTGACTCTGGCCGCTTCATGCCCCCGACTGGATAACACACAGCCCTTTTCTCGAGAGACCCCCACTATGATTTCAAAACACATCAGTTTCAATTAACTCTGAGGAAAAAAAACGTGATCACTAATTCTGGGCTGTAGTTACTTATTGTGGAGCTGGCTGCTTTGAATTTGAAAAGGGTTTGATGGAGACTTAACCAAATGACACACAATAATGGAAGATTTTTTTTTTTTCTTAATTATACCTGGAGTGATACAATTGCCAAATAATGTGCTTTTTGGCTTCTAAAATAAATTACGCCAGAACCTGTGCACTGGAGAAAATCTAAAACACAGTGGTGAGTATGACATGGACCAAATCGTTCTCCAAGAGTAAAAGGCGGTGGCTTTTGTTGATGTGCCTTTATTTATTTCAGTTATTCGAATGCAGATCTTATCATTGGTTTACCACCGACACAGTCAACCGCCAGCAGGCCCCTCCTGAGAGGTGTGCTTGGGGGGGGTGGGGGTCCCTTGGGGGTCACGTGCACTCAGAAGAGCTGGGGTCCCGGAGGCAGGGTGGGTTGGTAGGCTGGTCAAGGCCGGGGTGGTCTGTTTCTTCAGGATCCTGCTGTCACTTTGCCCGGCACCGGTCATTTCTAATCCTGTGTCTTGTTTTCACGATTCCTGAAAAGAGTCAGAGTAGGCACAGCCCTTGTTAGCTCTGGTCGATCATGACTCCTCAGGAAGCTGTATCTGCATTATACTTGTGTGTGTATATAGAGCCCAAGAGGTCCAGAGTTTCCAAGTTAGCTTCACTCACGATTTAAAGTTTGGACAACGTGCGCTTTCATCAGAGAGAAATGAAGACAAGGAAATTCTGTAAGATACTAGAAGGCTGAGTCGGGTGGATTTTCTTCACTGTTTGGAGAGGCAGTGGGGCTGCCTGGCTTTAACCTCTGCGGACAGGGTTCCTCACGCTGGCAGCCTCCCGGCCCGGCCTTTGCTCTGTCCCCCCACGGACTCTGGGTGCCACGACCGTCAGGGTGACTGGCAGACAGAGGGGTCACGGGGTGAGAAGGGGGCCAGCGAGGGGGTCTCCTTTCCCTCTGCCTTCATTCCGGGCGGGCCTCAAGCTCTGGGTCCAGGTGCGGCTCCTGAAAGACCCAGGTGACCCTTCGGGCCACTTCCCACGGGCGCCGGTTTGGGGACGTCTGGGTGACGGACGGGGATGCCCGGCCCGACGCTGAGACCGACTCCGGAAATCTGAGACAAGTCCTGCTGTAAAGTCGTCCCTGGGGAGTGTCTGAAAGGAGAGAGAGGAGGGGGGAGACCCTAGCGGGACCCGCGGGTTAGGTTTTCTTAGGCTCCGTGCCTGTCACACCGGGGGTCACTCGGGCCCAGATGTCCTCACCGCGGAGAAAAAGTGCTAAATGATCGGTTGAGTTTTCAGCGACAGGATTCCTTTTTCGTTTGAGATAATTTGTTGCTGGTGAAGGTACTTGCTCTGCTGTTTGGTCCCTCGTGGTTGCTTACCGAGACCGTGGACGATCTTAAAGGGTAGGTGACCCCCTGGGAGTGTCAACTAGCTCACCGTAGGGTTTGATAGAACAAGTGACAAAGCGCCATCCCTCCTCTCCCCAAACACACACTGGGGGAAGACGGCGCCTCTCTGCGGATGTCCTTGGACGTGTTTCAAACCTGTGCTCCGCACGCAGCGGGACGGGGAGGGGCAGAGCCCTCGACCCCGGGGAGCCGGCGGGGGGACAGGGGCCTGGGAGGACGGTGGGAAGGCAGCGGCTGGGGCCCTGCGGTGACCCGATGCTGCCCAGACGAACGGCTTGACCAGAGTGCTGGCGTGGTCAGCCGCCCGGAAACGCTTCTGTTTTATGGAAACACCCCCAGCTCGGAGTGAAAGAGCCCAGCCTCTTGCAGGCACTGGGAAGGCAGCCCTGTTGGTTACACCCAGCAGCTACCTCCTGTTGGGGGAGGCACAGGGTCCTGGGGGTGGCCTCTGGGTCAAGAACCACGGGAGCTTCCCCTCCCCTGGTCCCCTCTTGCAGCAAAATAATACTTAAAAAAAAAAAAAGCCCGATTCCCGATAGATAAATAGTAATTACAATGATGATTGCATAAGCCCAATAAATACCGAACTGTTTTCCAGTGCAGGAAGCTCAGGAAGCTGGCCTTTTACAAAGCGAGGACCACAATCCCAGCAGCTGCCTTACTTTTTTTTTAAAGTAATATTTTCCTGCCTATGAGCGATTTGCTGTTTAAAAGGACTGATGAGCACAGCTGTTCCGCCCCACACGTCTTCCCGGGGCTGACACACTAGCCCAGCGCCATCCTGCAACCGTCAAATGTACCTGCTTCCCCAGTTTCCTGATGTGGCCTTATTAACTCAGCTCTGTTTACCCATATGGGAGAAGGTGACTGACCAGATGTTCTGATTTTTAAAAGATCTGTTGGGGTCACAGCAATTTCCGCTGGGAGATTGAATTGTCCCAGATTTTCCTGCTGAGAGCCGAGAGGTACAACTTGCTAGCAAAGTGGAGCTGTTCGGTTACCTGGGAGCCTGGGAGGGGCGGGAGGGAGGGAAAAGCCCCCAGAGCTGAGCTGAGCACAGACTGACACATGAAAGGTGATGGACAGCATTTCTGGTGCCCTTTGCTGTCAAATGGTAGAGCCCTCCTAAGGATGGTCCAGAGCCAGAAAGTCGAGAAGGGGGAATGTCTGTGTCCCCTGGGGTGGGGCTCACACTCCCCTCCTGGGTTTGGGTGGGGTTCCCTCCCCTGGGCTCTGAGACTGGAGAAGAAGGCGGGAGGGGGGCTGTGAGCCGTGACGTGCCCTCCTGCAAACCCACTGGGTGCAGAAGTGAGCCGCGTGTCGTGCGATGTAAATCACGTCCATGGAACGAGAGGGTCTCTACCTCCTGAATACGGACCGGAGGCTCTGCATGGCCCCAGGTCAAGCCGGGATCACCAGCCCCGTCCACCAGACGCCCCCACCCACCTGCCACGTTCCCTCCCGACAACAAAGGCTTAGTTACCCGAAGACCTGTTATAATATTTTGCTTTCTGGAGAGATCTGGAAGCCGCCTGCCGAGACTGTGGCATTTTCCCCGCCACGAAGCGCTTCAGGCCCGGCGCTGGAGCCCACGGCTCTGCTCCCGTCGTGGCCGGGACATGGGTCAGGAAGCACGGGATCCGGGCAGAGATGATGATCGATTTAATCACATAATCAGGAGCCCACACTTCAGGCTAAGATAGCAAATCCATAACAGCCTCCCGCACACCCACCTTACAAATTCCCCCGCAAACACGGCGTGCGCTCGGCAAACAAGCGGAGCGCAGGGTCGGCATCACTCAGAGGCCGGCGGCTGCGCCCGGAGCTGAAATATGCTTGGAGTTAAATGTTATCCATCAGCCGCGAGAGGCCTGTCTGCTAACATAATGACATTGGCAGGAGGATTAGAGGATGCTTTCTTGCCGTAATCTAGAAGCATCTTTCAGGCAAAACTCTGCGGGAAATCAATTGCGTGCAAGGAGCTGCCAGCGAGGTTGTTGAGTGTCACGTGGAAGGGGCGTGGCCCTGTGGTCTTACCGTGGCCGCTTTACCTAGTGAGACCTGGGCCTTTGGTTCTGGTCACATCCGGCGCAGAATTGGTGCTGCCGATCCAAGTACGGGTGGAAACGGGCGTGGAGCCACCTCCTCGGGGCTGGTGAGCCCCCTCGGGCCCTTCCCCCCGTGCTGGGGCCGCAGAGCTCAGGCGCCCCGACGTCCTCCGGCTGCCGCTGCGGAGCCGCTGTCAGCTCCAGGTGGCTGCGGTCTGGTCGCCACGGGGTGGCCGGGGTCACCGTGGGGGCACCTGCACCGCGTGGGACGACTCCCGGGCTCTGGCGGCTCCGCGGTGCTTCAGCAGGGTCCCCAAGCGCCCGCGAGGACGGAGCGACGGGAGCAGGGCCTACGCCTCTGTCCGCAGGATGCTCCCGACGCAGGCAAGGCCGGTCACGTGGCCGGGCCCTTCCTGGACGGCACGCTGGCAGCGTGGCTGTGTGCACAGAGCCTAGAGCTGGGGGGCCTAGGGGGAGCAGGGCTGGGCCAGCGCCTGGTGACGGGGCGGGGACGGGCGGAGCGTGCTCCGCCTGGTCTCCAGCACAGAGGCACGTGCAGGGGGCTGAGAGACCCCGTCTAGGGGTGCGTCCAGCCTTCACCCCAACTGAGCCGGGCGGCAGGACCCAGAGAGCAGGGCCGGGAGCTTGATGGACGGGGGCTGGGGGTCACCTGCAGAGCAGGCAAGGAGGTCCTGGGGCCATGGGACGCAGGTCGCCGGGTCACAGGCTCATCAGTCACAGGCTCACGGGTCACAGGCTCATAGGTCACAGGTCTTTCATCTCATAATGTTCATTACATTCCAAGATATTTCTTCTCTTTATCACCTGTTCTAAATTATTTTCCCTAAGTCTTACCGTCTCCCACATCTTCACACTCCGGGAACGATTCTTTGAGGGCTGCGGTGACTGCAGGGTGTTTGGGGGTGGGCAGCCTCCGTGGGAGGCCGGGGGTCTCCTGGGTGAGAGCGGGTCCCGGTCAGCGGCCGCAGCGCTCGGGGTGCCGTCCCCACCTGGGCCCCGCGCGACGCCCACGGCAGCTGAACTACCCCTCCCCGTCTTGACCTCCACCATCCTTTCCAAGAGGAGCGTGAACACCGTAGGTAAAATCAACAACGTGCTTTTGGAAAGTAGAGTTACGAACAGAGGTAAGGCCAGCAGCTCTCGTGGAGGAGCTGATGCTCAGGGACGCGTCTGCTTCGTCTGCTTCAGGACGGGTGGTGGCCCAGCTCCAGCCCGGCTCAGAACCAGAGACCATCACTTCTGATGCCGGGGTGACTCTGCCGACGCTTTCCCCTCCGGCCCACAGAGAAAGCCGTGTCTGCGGGGCTGCCCGTGGCACGCGGAGCAGCAGGTGGGAGGGGGCGCCCCCCAGTCCTCCTGTCCCCCCTCCAGCTGTCCTGGGGACACCTGCCCGGGAAGCTCCGCACGGAGGCCTCACCTGTGTGGGTTACCAGGGCAAAGACACAAAAGGAAAAAGGAGAACGAAGACCGTCTGCTCTTCCTTCCCCAGGGCCTCAGCTGGAGCAAAGGTGAACCGTGTGAGTCCCTGCAGGCGTGGCCCGCCTTTCCCGGGAAGCGGCCAGATGGGGCCGGGCCCACTGAGCCTCGGGACTTCTGATTCTCTTCCCACGTTTTCTGCTGTGGTCAAGCTCCTTCGGCAGAGCAGGCCTGGCAAACCCTCTGGTGGACTAGGAATTTCTTTTCTGTTTGAAAAACACAGGAAGGCCCCAGGCACACGGCCAATTATACGAGACGGAGTGCGTCCCGATGCGTCCGTGCCTGTGCGTTGTTATTTCTTCTCCTTCCTGAGGCCCAGGCCTGTTCTATATAAATTGCTTATACACATATAAGTGATGTTATCTTGAAAAGTAGAAAAAAATACAGAAAACCACAAAAGTGAATATAATAAGTTCTCAAAGCCGTATGACCCCAATAGACAAATGCTAATAATGTTATTTCCCTTGCACTGCGGTTGTGGACAAATACTTTGTTCTTACACTGAAACCTCTTCGTTTGGATTAAAAGTGACGACTCGACTTCTACCCTGTGACACCAACGGGCCTGAGGTGCCACTGGGAGCCACACTTCGTAGTAGAGACAAAGTGACGTGTGTTGGGGCTCACATCTGAAAAAGCCTGTTCGCAGATAAAATGTCCAGAGCAGCCTCACCCGACGCCCAAGACGTAAGGCTTCAGGAGGACCCCGCGTGATGCCCTGGAAGGCTTCACCCTCCGAGGACCCCCATCTCCACCACCGGCCCCTTGGACAAGGCGGTGAAAATCACCCAGTTGGAACAGCAAAAAGAAAAAACGATTTTTTAAAATGCGGATAGTTTAAGGGGCCTCTGGGACAACATGGAAGGCACTAACACTAACATTAAAGGGGTCGCGGAAGGAGAGGAGAGAGAGAAAGGGACAGAAAACTTATTTGAAGAAATAACGGCTGAAAAATTCCCTAACCTGGGGAAGAAAACAGATTTCCAAGTGCAGGAAGCACAGAGAGTCCCAAACAAAATTAACTAAAAAGATCCGTACTAAGACACATCATAATTAAAATGTCAAAAGTTAAAGATAAAAAGAGAATCTTAAAAGCAGCAAGAGAAAAACAACTAGCTATGTATTGTACAAGGGAACCCCCGTTAGATTATCAGCTGATATTTCAGCAGAAGCTCTGCAGGTCAGAAGAAACAAGCACAAAGTGATGAAAGGAAAAAACCTACAACCAAGAACACTCTACCCAGCAAGGTTATCAGTTAGAGCTGAAGGAGAGATAAAGGGTTTCCCAGACAAGCAAAAGCTAAAGGAGTTCATCACCTCTAAGTTGCCCTTACAAGAAATGTTAAGGGGACTTCTTTAAACAGAAAAAAAAAGGTCATAACTAGAAACAAAAAAAATTATGAAAGAAAAAAGTCTCACTGGTAAAGGCAAACATATAGTAAAGATAGTGGATCAACCACCTGTAAAACTAGTATAAAAGTTAAAAGACAAAAGTAGTAAAATCACCTACTTTTAAAATAATTAGTTAAGCAGTACACAGACCAAAAAGATGTAAAATATGTGTCCAGAACATAAAACGTGAGGGGAGAGTAGAAATGTTAGTGCTTTTAGAATGTGCTTGAACGTAAGTGACCATCAACTTAAAGCACATTGCTACATACATAGGTTGTTATATGTGAACTTCATGGTAACCACAAACCTCTATTATATACACAAAAAATGAAGAGAAAGGAATACAAACATAACACTAAAGAGAGTCATCAAATCATAAGGGAAGAGAACAAGAGAGGAAGACAGGATGAGAGAACTATAAAAACAACCAGAAAACAATCAACAAAATGGCAATAAGTACATACCTATCAATAATAACTTTAAATGTCAATGGACCATGTGCTCAAATCAAAAGACAGAGAGTGGCTGAATGGTTACAAAACAAGACCCAAGTCTATGTTGCCTGCAAAGGACTCACTTCAGAGCTAAAGCCATTGATGGGTGAATGGATAAAGAAGTGGTTTTTGTACACCATGGAATATTACTCTGCCGTAAACAATGAAATATTCCATTTGCAACCCCACGGATGAAACTAGAGGGCATTATGCTAAGTGAATAAGTCAGAGTAAGACAAATACTGTGTGATTTCACTTATACGTGGAATCTAAAAAACAAAACAAATGAACAAACAAAACAGAAACAGATTCATAGATACAGAGAACAAACAGGCTGTTGTCGGAGGGAAGGGGGTGGGGGGTTGGATGAAATAAGGGAAGGGGATTAAGAGGCACAAACTTCCAGCTATGAAATAAACAAGTCACAGGGATGTAATAAATAAGTCACAGCTTAGGGACTATAGTCAGGAATATTGTCCTAACTTTGCATGGTGGCACGGTAACCGGATGATGGTGATCACTTCGTAAGGCACAGAAATGTTGCATCACTATGTTGTGTACTCGAAAATAATCCATATATCATTATTGACGTATATTATATGTCAACTATACTTCAGTAAAAAAAGGGAAAACCAGTAAGCAGGACATTTCTGTACTGTCTTTGCCATTTCCTGGAATCCATAGTTATTTCCACATAAAATGTTTTAAAAAAACTAAACCCTCTCCCACCTGGTTTGTGTTTATTTTGCTTATTTAGGTCTACATACGAAGCGGGACCTCAGGGTGGGGACGGTCATGGGGGGCTGAAGTTCGGGGGCCTCACTCAGACCCAGGCCCCCCCCAGCTTCACACTGGAGCGCTTTCACGCTGTTGTAAACACACTTCTCAAGCGTAAGAATTTGGTGATGTAAGTATTTGAAAGCTACCGAGTCAGATTTTCTCTGAACGTGGCTGCCCTGGCCTGCCCGCTGAGTCCGGGTCTGGCCTCCTCGAGCGCGGGATTTTGTGCTTCTCTCTTTGTCGAGAACACAGGTGCGTGGGCTGTGTTTCAGTCGGAAGGTCCTGACTTCACGTGCCGGCTCATCAAAGAGAGAAAGGACAGGTGCACATCAGAACGGGCCTGGGGGCGCCGGGAGTGGGGAGGAAAGGAAGATGCGGAGGAGAGAGAGCCTGCTCCGGGCTCCCGTTTATGAGGAAGTCTGTCTGGCACGTGGACGGCTGGAGATGCATCTTGGAAGGTTTTCTTATTATTTGGAATTTGTTTCAGTCAATATACTTACTTCTCTGATCATTTTCTCCCATCCAAAAAGAAAAAAAAAATTGCGCTCGTGAACAATTCTGCTTTATTGTGAGTTACTTTTATTCACAGATTATGTGTGTGTTGCATAAGCTTATAGATCTTATAGGAGATGAACTAAATTTGCGTGAAATGTCAAATCACCGACCAAAGAAAAATGAAGTTTGTATATTTTCACCCCACCCCGACCCCTTTCCAATGTCTTTGCCCAACTAGCTAACCTCATCCACACAGCTCTGGAAGCTGAACATGGAAACATCCATGTGAAAATATTGTTCTTAATGGTGAAAGTTTTCTTTAAAGCAAACTTGTGTTAATAGCATGGTTTCTTTCAGTCGTTTAAATACCCTGCATCCTGGAGAAACAGAAAGGCTAAATTCATTAGGGATAAATTATTAACTTAAATCTTCAAAGCCGAAGCTTAGAAGAAGAAAAGCTCACCAAATGGAGAGCGTGGCACAGCGGTGCATAACTTCATACCATTGTTTGTGTATTATTACAGCTATTATAACTAATTGATGCACTAACGGTTAATTAGTAGCCTGGATTCTCCAAACGTTGTGAAGGACAATTATGCTGTGCCGCTTTCGAAGGGCTCCGTGTTTGGGGGACAGATTTGGCTATACCTCTGCGAGCCATCCTCTGGTCACCCTGCTTTCCTCCTCGCGCCCGGCTAAGGCAGAGAAGGTAAACAAAAGGCGCCTAAATAACCTTGCAGTCGTCATACTCTACACTGTCCTCTTTGCCCAAATAAAACTCTATTTATGGTTTTTGTTTATTTAGTGGTGGGCAAAAGATAGAGTGAGTTGAAGGAGGTCCGGAAGCAGCAGACACCGCGGCAAAGGCGCGACATGCGGGCCGGGTCTGAGCACTTGTCCTTCGCCAGCGTGTCCGGTGGTCCCACCCCCAGAGCCAAGAACTCCAGCGGCAAACTCAAGGGACCCGTGGGGTGACGCCGTGGTTACGTGTTCACCCCCCTGAGACCATGCGTTTCTCTGCGCAGAGAAGTCGGGTTTAGGGTTATCACATTGTCTCGGGCTCCCTGTTTTATTCCGCTTTGGCTTTGGTTTCCCAGCTTTCGTGCTTTTAGATCACGTGCACGTAACCAGCTTGATGCGGATGGAGAGGTCCCGTCTTAGGACGAGAGCCATGTCTGCAGACACCAGGGCAGCCGCAGACCCAGGATGGCATGAACGTGTCTTGCTCTTTTCATGCCAGTTTCGGAACAGTAAAGACAGCGTGTGCGTAGATCATCTTTAGGTTAAAGAACAGATTTTTCCTGGCCATGTTTTTTTCTGCTTCCCGCCTCGTGGTCTGGTTCTGGTCTCTGCGTAAGCCGAGTGGGTGGCACCACTGCAGGCCCCCGGGTTTCACGCCCTGTGACCAGAATACGATGTAGGTGTGAGATCACACGACTACACGACCTCCCGACATGGGGGGCATGGCCCGTCTCCACCCGTCCTGAGTAGATACTGTAATGCCCCTTTACACGTGACAAAGCTGAGACTCAGAGAGGTTAAAGCAGGCACACAGCAGGTAGTGCTGGGCAGAACTGGGTTAACTTAGATCCACGTCTTCGGGCTGTCTGTGCTCCCTTCTTACTAGTTGGTGTGGAAAATCCATTTGAGTCCAGAGCGCATTTCATATTAAGGATTTACCGATTCATATCTAGAGTTGCAGGAGCTAAATGACGACGTAAGAAAAGCTACTTCCTCTGAACAGCTCATTTGGTGAAAATAGCATCATCTGAATTAGACTTGACGTCTGGAAAATCTTTCTGGCGGAGGCACCATTTGAGCTATGTTTTGAAGGATGAGAAGGAGGTGGGTAATAATGATTATTACCCAAGGTAGAGGGAACAGCGCTGTGAAGGCCCCGAGGCGAGGAGGAAAGAGTTTATGTGGCTCAGCTAGAGGTGAGCGGTGGTCCGAGCAGGGGGCTTTCTGGGGGTTGAGTCGGGGGTGAAATTTTGTCCTCAGGGGTATATGGGGAGCTGCTGAGGGGCTGCTGGCAGAGGATCGATGTCATGAAGTTGCGCTTTCGATAGATCCTGATTGAAGAAGGACTGGAGGGCAGGGGGCAGTCACTCAGTGAGGCACAAGCAGGTGTAAAACATGGCAGGGTTGTTGGGGAGGAGGGGGTGGCCTGCGGGGCCTGGG
>NC_041232.1:87280893-87389839 GCF_002837175.3 Physeter macrocephalus | reverse complement strand
GGGGGGGGGGGGGGGCGTGGGGGGCGTGGTGCGGGGGGGGGGGGGGGGGGGGGGGGGGCGGGGGAGTCACGGTGACCCTGGGTTCCTGGCCGGGACCCTGGGGTGCCCTTGCTGTTCACCAGGAGGCCAGGCGTGGGTGGGCATGGCGCATCCGGCCGGTCAGAGAGCATGCAGGGTCTGCTGGGCGCCTTGGAAAGTGTGTCTGGGGGCCGATCGCACAGAAGTAGTTAAAGCTCTGGACCTGGACGGTGTCTCTTGGGAGAGAGCATGGAGTTTGGGACGCAGAGCAGCACTGATGCTCCGGGGCAGACGGGGGTGTGGCCTGTGCTGGAGGGGGGGCAGGTGACTGTGAGGTGGAGAGTTGGGAGGGGTAGCACCGGGGAAGTCACGGAGCATGGTTACGACAAGGGGGCCCGGCTCCCTGGCGTCGCGGAGGAGAAGAGGCAAGGGGTTGAGATGCAAAGGCGAGGCTGAATTTGACGGGGGGGCGGGGGGTGCTGGAGGGTGGCTCCGGGGAGGAGCCGGGCGGGGAGGGGGGTCGCGGCGTCGGGGGAGGCTGCCTGTCTAACTGGAGAGATCAGGTGTGTCTGAGAGCGGAGGGAAAGGCAGGAGGGACAAGGATAGGGGAGACAGGAGCAGCCCCGGGGTGGCTGAGGTCCTCGGAACAGGCCAGACGCTCATGGGGCGTCGGTGCCCAGAGGCTGAACCTAAACTCACTGAAGAAGCAGCACGTCTGCCGCCTGGGGAGGGGGTGTCTGCCTGAGCGGGACCCGGGGTCCTGCACTGATGCAGCCGGGCCTCCCCGCTCCGTCCTCAGCCCGAGGGACCGAGCGGGCCGGACCTTTTTCCAAAAGTCTCTCCGCGGGCATTCGCCTGCATTCCGCTTGTGCTCAAATGCAATTTCACAGGATGCCTTTCCTCTTAATCGGCTTCCGGACTCAGCGGCTCTCAGGTAACAGGGGCTCGTGTCCCCGGTGTGCGACCCAGGGTCCACCTGGACCGCAGTCTCATGCGGCAGCACTGGGCTGAAGCGCTGGGTGGACCCTGCTCCGGGGCGTCCGTCCACCTGTCCTGGGAGACGTGGGGCTGGCCTCTAGCCAGTAGCCAAGGAACTCTCCAGAATGAGGAGCCCTGCAGGCTGCCTGTGGCCTGAGCTGCCCGGCACTCGTCCTGGTTGCTGTCCAGGGTCACTTGCTGTCCAGGTCACTGAGCTGTAAGAGGTCATGCTGTCAACCCCAGGACCCTGGTCTCTGAAGTGAGACCTGGGCGCCTTCACTGCCCAGCTCAGGCCCATCCCCTCACCCACCTGTGCCCGGAAGCTTCTCTGCTCCCACAAGGGCTGCTGGGGGCTGGGGAGGAGAGGGCTGCGGGTGTGCTTGGGTGTCTGAGGAGTGGAGACCCCGTTTCTCCAGCAGCTAGTCCTTCTGGGAGGGGCAGCTTATTCACGCCAGCCCCTCCTCCTAAACAAACTGCTCTATGGCTGAACACCTGGGGGTCCTTCCCACCCACTCACCTGTCCTGTGGGACCAGCCCCAGGTGAACGCTCCGCTCCGGATCAGGTGGGGCCTTTCCCACGACTACAGTGTCTGAAGACACTGTACACGGTACGTGGTGTAAGGAGGCGCGTGGTGAAGGGTGGCCACAGCCTGCTAAGTGGCCTTACTCCGGAGCCAGGTGAACCTGAGGCTTCACCTTTTTGCCTGAGGCCATGCACTCTCCACTGGGTTGACCTGTCCATTCTCTAAGCCCCGCGAGGCCTGCTGCCTGACAGCCGTGCCCTCCAGGTCACAGTGCACGTGGCAGCCTGCGAGCGAGCGTGCTGGGTGCGGGGTCTGCTCCACCGCGACCCAGGGAAGAAACGCACACCCTTCTTCCCTTCCAGGCCTGGGTGAAGCCACCGTGAGGGCGCCTGCAGCACCGAGGCTGGGAGGCCGGAAGGTGTTTCTCAACAAGAAAAGAACAGATTCTGCCGAAAATGTACCTACCGAGATAATTCAATTTCATCTGTACAAACGTGGCTTTCTTCAGGAATCACCAGTGATATGATACAGCTAATTAAGGCAAGCATGGCGTTAACAGTTTCATTAGAGGAGATAATATTGCACAAGAAAAATAAGAAATCATTATGATGAATGTCTCAACATTACATTACATGTTAATGAAGTGTAAATGATCTAATTATTTTTGAAAGAATACAGATTCGATTAAACTGTCGGAATTAAATTGGAAAGGACAGCCTATTGTACTTTTTATGTACAGACAAGTTAACGTTAATTAGGCACAGTCTACAGGAACAAATGAGGCCCGACCCTCGGTGAACAATCACGGATCCGTTGCTCAAGGCAGGTTTCATAAAGAATGATACTAGGGAAAAATTGTAAGTCAATTAAATACAGTGCTGCAGCAGTGAGAGGGAAAACGAGGAGGAATCTCAGCTTCCCCTTTCATTCTGACTGGGTTTGTAGCCGAATGACTCTGCCAGTTTCACTCCACCGCTAATCTCATAAATTCCGATTCTGACGATCCGAGCCAGCGATTGAGTTTCATCGTATCTCCCTGAAATGCTGACCAGAGGCGGCATAGCCTGGCTGACAGCTTCCCGCCGAAGGCTTGGGCCTTCAAAGGTGACTCTTTCGCCAACTGCCCCACTAGGGTGTCAGAGCAGGATGCGGGTGTGGCGCTGTCACCGTCACGATATAACACACCACTGCTCGCGGCCGTTTCTTTTCTGGCTCACGGCTTGCTGAGCCGTGAGGTGACCATGTGAGTTCTCACCTCCATTGCCTGGTTCAGATCGATAGACTCAAAAAAAAAGAAAAATGAAAAAGGAAGAAGGAAGAAACCAAAGTAAAGCAAAAATCCGAAATCTGAGAAACTTCATCAATGCACTATCAACAGAAACCTATCTCTTTTCTCATTTGGGAAAACAATTTAAAGAACTGAATATTCTGCATCTAGCGTAACTTCCACCTTGTTTTAAATTTTTGTAGATTCCATATCTGAACCAAGATGAGTCCATGTTCTTAACGGATATGGCTGTTCGAAGCTAGAAGGGGTCCGGGTATTGGGACAGTTTTCGGACCCCAGTTTGGCCACAGCGGGATGCTGGCCTGTGCTGGCCAGCGTGATGCTGCAGACGGTGCAGGCGGGTCATGGGATGGCCAGCTGTGTCAGGGCGCTCCGGATACCACGGTTCGCGGCCGAGGCTGCCCCCAGGTTCACGGGGCAGGTTCCTTGGATCTTCCTGATTAATATCCGTGCCTAATTATGGAGTTGTCCTACTTCACTAAAACCCAACACACAAAGATATGATTAAAACACTCCAGATGAGTTAAAGGACGATTCTGTGCAAAGAGTGTTTCCTGCATCAAAGGATTTACTGCTGGGGTCCTGTTCATTCTTCTGGTTCATAAAAAATAAGAAACGGTTGGTGCAATAGCCCACATATGTATTCATTTCATAAAACAAGGCATGTAACCATTCCCTCCCCTTCCTCTTTCTCAGGAGGGTCCGCCGGGGGCAGGAAG
Organism: Physeter macrocephalus; assembly: GCF_002837175.3. NCBI lineage: Eukaryota > Metazoa > Chordata > Mammalia > Artiodactyla > Physeteridae > Physeter > Physeter macrocephalus. Next base: position 87,386,312 of record NC_041232.1, on the reverse strand, counting down.
GGAAGGTGGCCTGCTCTTTTGGTGTGCAGGAACAAGGCTATTCCTTTTTACACCCAGCTCAAAACTTTAGGGTAATTATTAATAATTAGAATTGACTGAAAAACCCATACCAAGTGAGTTATTCAATGTAATTTGCCGTTAACAATAGTTTCCTTTCTGAAACCTCAGGAATCAGAACAAGAGCGTCATACAGTCTTTTTGTTTTAATTTCTGGCAGCTGAAGGGACTAAGATTTAGAAAAACCCTATAGAGGGAACCACATGCTTAAGCGTTACCAAAAATAAAAAAAAGCACACACATCAACAACAACGAAAAGTAATTTGTAAAACGCATGGAATTTGGGGTTTTAAAATCTATTTGGACTCTGCTCAAACAGAATGTTCACAAGAGGTGCTCACAGCAAGCTGGGTTTTTGTTTTAAAAATTCGTAGTATATGCTGACAAAATTTCATCCTCGAGAATATTCCTGGGAGAAAGCTGCCAGGGCTGTGGAGCCTGTGGTTCCCGGGACACTGGTGCCCGCTGGGTCCCAGGTGATGACCAGTAGGTCCCAGGTGATGACTGCAGGTTGGCACCAGGTGAGGATGGCCCTGAAGAAGAGGCCATAGCAGCCATGGTGTCTCTTGTGGTCACAGGGTCTGCAGCTGAGGGCCCAGGGCTTCAGCTGGGAGCTCAGAGGGTGCAGAGGCTGGGGACCCAGGCGGTCCTGGCACCACAAGCTGTGTGCCGAATTCATTTTCCTTCAGCTGAATTCCTTTTCCTTCAATGTGAGTCCGTCTGTATGCTGCCCGGTCCATGAATCTGAGTCAGGAACCCATGGCATCCCCTGTTTATTGGAGCCACCTGGAGCAGGAATTGCATACTTTCCTTCTATTCTTTGTGGATTGTACTTAGAAAATTAAATTCCCTGCACAGGAATATCTGTGAAAGATTAGAAAATGCTAGACATCATATTTAAAGTTACTATCTTCTGAGAAAAGAACTATTTGAAGACGAAAGATGCTTTGAAGCAGTAATTAGTGGACACTGGTTGGAGTATATTACAGAATGGCCATCTTGGCCTGTCTAGAGAGCATCATTCTAGAACCCTTATTTTAGAAATTGTATTCATTGAGCTTTGCAATCCAGGGTAATACCAATAGAAAACCCTCGAAAATGACTACCAAGCTGGCAAATAAACAATGCAATAGAACCACGTGTGCCAGGATATATAATCTGTGTAGTAAAATATAAAATGTAGTATTTTGCCAGTAGCTAATAATGCATTAACAATTATTCTCTTTTTCCTCCCGGTGGATTCATAGTATAATCAATTTCAGGTAATATTTATTAGGCTCATATCCTGTATATCAACGACTCAACTAGGTTTTGCAAATTTCTCACAGAGGAGAGAAATATAATATTCTATTCAATAGTATTCAAAACAGTAAAATTCTGTTTAACTGAGTTTCAAAGGCAGTGGGGGTCTCGGGGATAAGAAATACATCTTTGCATCCTTACCTTGGGGTACCATGTCCCGCATCACTGAGATCCAGACCCTTTAATTACAAACACCAGATCGAGTCAGGAGGTTACTGCAGCATAATCCTCAGATGAACACGGCTAATGTCAGCGTTATCAACATGGTCACTCGGAAACTAATTGTAGAACACAGTTAGGGTGTCAGACATATTGTGCACTAATGCCACACGATGAAAGATTAATAACAGCAAAAAAGAAAAAGAAAATCTGTTACCGCCAAACTTCACAACCAGGTTGCCAAGACGGGAGTGGGGGGGACGCTGCAGGAGGAAGGGGGCTTGCCAGGCAGAGATGGCTTACAAAGAGAAGCCATAATTTGTTTCCTTGTTTTTTTCCTGCATTATAGACATGCTTTTTTGTTCTGTTTAAATTGAGTTTTCAATTTGATCTCAAGCCGGACTATATGTGACCTGATAAAGTCTCAGCCTTCCCGAGCCCGGATCCTAATCTCTTGTCTGGAGTAGTTAGCACAGCCCGCGTCTCATGCCTGGGCGCCGAGCGGACCAGCAGACTCTTCTGACCAGGGCTTTAAACAAGCCAATTAGGTGTCATCTGCTTGTGAACGTGGTGTCAAGGAGCAAGAAAAGCAGCAGTCCTGTCCCCAAACCCCATGGAGCAAGCAGGATCTCAGCCGAGCCAGCCCCCCACCCTTCGCCTGTGACCTCGACCTTGCGGGCCGCGCCATCGGATTCTGCCCTCTGGGTGCAAGCAGTCGGGAGCTGGAACTCAGCAGGTACAGTCAGATTCAGGTTTCCTCGCACATGGAGCAGGGCTGGTGGAGAAATGATGCCGGACGTTTCGAGAGCAGACGCTGCGGAAGGGAGGCCTGGATCAGCCCAGCGATGGGGAGAACACCTTCTAGATGCAGAACTTGGCAATAAAAGCCCCGTGAGCCCAGTTGTCGTGAGGGGTTCTGCTGCTTTAAAGGGTAACTTAGGTGGTAGATGTTGCCCCCTCTTGATGTCATGGTGGTTGCGGATGGATGCAGATGCAGGTATTCAATGGGGAGAATATTGCATCAACCTTACAAACAACGTTAGGTCAACATGGATAACGAGCAAGCCTCACAAGCCCTGGGCTGTCCGCTGAGCTCTTTCCCTTCCCCGGAAGCCTGTGTTTTGCCAGAGTGTCCTCCTTTATAAACAAACATGCAGTATCTTTATCTTTTCCAAGGTGTTTGCTAAAGCTTTTCTTCCTTACCTCTCTACCTCCTGGGTCTCTCTTTTCTGGGACCAGGCAGGGTAGCATCTGGAAAGGACTCTTGCTCAGAGCTCATCTGTTTTGTGCTAGATGAGGCAGACCGTTAGCCCCCGCGAGTAATTCAGGGGGACTGGCTACAACTAGTGAACACTGAGACAGGATGGCATGTAAGGACAGTCTATTCCTCTTTCCTCTCAGAAATCACACAAAACAACCAGGATGTTGAGAAACAGAAATACAAATGGCATCTTCTGTGAGATCAGAAGACACCTACAACCCGAGGAATGATGGGTGAGGAAGGGCTGCTAAGTGTCGTGAAGATAAAACTGGGTCCGTGCATGGCGGCAGGTCTCAGGCAAGCCCAGCAGAGTTGAACTCACCTGGAAAGGTGTTGAGTTCGGAACAATAAGAAATAGGTGTAGGGGCTGCTGCTGACCTTCGCTGGACTAAGATGGGCTGGATGAGGTCTGGAAGGCGGGGTTGGACAGGACTCATTCAAACCACACTGGCTGTAACTGTCTGCTGATGGAGTAGGTTAAGGGGGCTGCGCTGTAGCCTGAGTAGTCCTTTAGCTGCTGATCTGTGAGAAGTGAGAGCTAAAATAACACACTCACACACACATAGCCTTATTCCCTGAGAATTTCTGTTACTCTGAAACACAGCCCTTGTCCTTCCTCTGCACAAATTTTCTGCAAATATTTGGTATAAAAAGAAAGAGGTAGGGGCTTCCCTGGTGGCGCAGTGGTTGCGCGTCCGCCTGCCGATGCAGGGGAACCGGGTTCGCGCCCCGGTCTGGGAGGATCCCACATGCCGCGGAGCGGCTGGGCCCGTGAGCCATGGCCGCTGGGCCTGCGCGTCCGGAGTCTGTGCTCCGCAACGGGAGAGGCCGCAGCAGAGGGAGGCCCGCATACCACAAAAAAAAAAAAAAAAAAAAAAAAAAAAAAGAGGTAGCACTGGTTATATTTTTAAAAGACTATAAAAAGGAAAAAATAGAAAAAATGGCAAGTGAAGAATATTCATCAGAAAATAGTTTCATAACTGGTCTTGGCAATGATTTTTTGGGTATGACACCAAAAGCACAGACAACAAAGGCAAAAATAAACAAAAGGGATTACACCAAACTAACAAACTCTGCACAGCAAAAGAAACAATCACTGGAATGGGAGAAAGTATTTGCAAACCATATATCTGATAAGGGGTTAATATCGGAAATATACAACGAACTCATACAACTCAATAACAACAAACAAAAAAACAACCTCTCCAAACATAATCAAATAACCCAACTGAGAAACAGACAAAAGACCTTAATAAACTTTCTCCAGAGAAGATATACAAATGGCCAATAGGTACATGAAAAGGGACTTAACATCTTTGATCATCGAGGAAATGCAAATCAAAACCACAAAGAGATACTACCTCACACCCATTAGAATATATATATATATATATATATATATATATATTCTATATATATATATTATCTCTCTCTCTGTGTGTATATATATATATATATATATATATATATAAAGAAACAGTTCAGATTATATACTCTGGTCATAATGCAATAAAGCTAGAAATTAATCACAAAATCATAACACATATTATCCACAAAAATCATAAGATAAGATAAACAGACAAAAGTCTCACTACCTAGAAAATTAAAACTAAAAAACAATTAAAAATAATTAAAAACAACTCAGGTGAAGAAGGGAATAAAAACTGGAATCTCAGAATCTCTCAGAAATAATGATTTTAAAAATGATATGTTAGAACTGATGGGATATAGCTACAGCAGTGCTCAGAGGAAAATTCATAATCTTAAATAATTATACCATACAAATAAATAAGAAAGATTAAAATAAATTAAGTACTCAACATAAAATTTAGAAAAATTAGCACTTATGTAAATTTTAGGAAAGCAAAAGGAATAAATTAAAGATAACAGTAGTAATCAATAAATTTTAAACCAGAAAATCAGTAAATATTTTAAAAGGTTGCTCTTTTGGAGAAAAAGTAAAAAAGGTAAAAATGACTTATACTCTCTTCCCATCACCCTCACCAACCCTGCTCCAGGAGAAGATGAACAGACACATGGCTCATAGAGAAAAGACACAAAGACTCAGAATTCAACTGCTCAACTCCATGCAAATCAGTTTGACAGCCTGAATGAAATGTATGAGCTTTCTAGAAATATGAATTACCAACACTGAGGCTAGAAGGTATAGAAAATATAAATGGACCAATTGATAGAGAAAACATAGAGAAACAGAACAAATATGCCAGACCTGGTTTCACAGGAAATTCTCTTAAACCTTTAATGAATAGCTGTTGGCAACACTACTTAGTTGTGTCATAGTGTGGGAATACAAGGTATACTCTCAGATTCTTTTCATGGATTAAAAATTGATAGCAAGGGGCTTCCCTGGTGGCACAGTGGTTAAGAATCTGCCTGCCAATGCAGGGGACAGGGGTTCGAGCCTTGTTTCAGGAAGATCCCATATGCCGCGGAGCAACTAAGCCCATGTGCCACAACTACGTGTGCCTAGAGCCCGTGCTCTGCAACAAGAGAAGTCAGCAACAAGTATTCTCAATGAAATATTAGAAAACAGAGTCTAGTAGCATATTAAAAAATAATGTAACTTAACCAATGGAAATTTATTTCAGGAATACAAAAATTCAACATTAGGGGTTCAATATTAACATATTTTTAACATTATTCACTACATTAATAAAAATCTCCATAGGTGTTAAAAAAGCACTTGTTAATACATCTTTATAATATATATAACATCTACATAATATATACCAACTTCCATACATGATTTAAAACAGATGATTCTATATCTCCTTTATTGTGGTGTAGGATACATATTTCGTTAGTGTTGGAACATAGGTTTTAAGTATGTGGCTCTGTGTGTAATGGGGAAACACAGGAAGCATTCCCATTAAGGCAGGAACAAAATGAGCCTGGGAAAGCAATTATCATCACTATTATTTAATACTCTGCTGGAGGTGCCAGCTAATACAATTAAATGAGACAAGGAAACGAGTTCTGAAAACTTGAAAGAGTTAAAATTATCACCATTTTCAGAAATACGATTGTTTACTTGATAAATCCAAGAAAATAGATTGAAAGATTATTTCAAATAAGAGAATTTTGTGAGGTGGTTAGGAATAAAATATATAGAAATTAATGCCGCTCATATATACCAAAAACGCCCAGTTAGAATTATTGGAGGAAAGAGCCCATTTGCAGTTGCAACTATTAACATAAAAATACCAAGAGATAAACTTTAAAAATAAACTTAAAAAAAACCCTCAAAGTCTATATGTTTAAAAATTTAAAACATAGTGTGGAATACAAAAGAAGACTCGAACAATGGAAAAGCATCTCTACTTGGGAAGAGTCATCGTAAGGAATTACTTCTTCCTAAACTATCCTACAAATTTAATGCAATCTTAGTAACAATCCCAACAGAAAACACTGGGCAATTCCAAAATTATATTGAAAAATTAGCAGGGATACATGAAAAAATAAGTGCGATCTAGCACTGCTAGGTTTTAAATTTTACTGTTAGGTGGTGCTTGAATGATACTGGATAGTTAGGTGTTGTCAGTGGCATAGAAGAGAGCGTCCAGAAATAGTCTCAAGTCCACACTGCAATTTATTACATGATAAAGACAGAGTACTCAATAAGAGATATTGGGACACTGGATAGCACTCTTTTAAAAATAAATTAATAAAATGGGACTCATACTTCATACTTCCCACCAAAATAAATATCAAATGAACCAAAGATTGAAATTATAAAACTGTAAAAGTATTTAACATAAACTTCATATTTTTCTCCCTGAATCTTGGGATGGGGAGAGTCTTTCTAAGTATGAAACCAAACCTGGAAGATATAAAAAAAATAGATTAAGTAATTCAACTACATTAAAATCAAACATTTTTAATGACAAATATAACACACAACAAAATCACAAGACAAACGACAAATTAGGGAAAATATTTGTAATTCATATCACAGACACAAGGCTCATTTTCCTAGTAGGTGAAGATCACCTACAAATAAATTTACAAAAAATGAAGAACAACCCAGTAGAAAAATGTATGTGAAAGCTTTATATGTAAGGAAATACAAATGGATCTTAGACTCAACCTCACTCATAACTAGAGAAATGCATTAAAACTACAGAGATTTTTTTCACCTATTAGATATGCAAAGCCCCAAAATAATGATGACATAATGGTTTGGCAAAAGAGTGTAGAGAAACAGGTGGGTTAATTCATTGTTGGTAATAATATAAATTGGTCCAATGTCTATCAATAGCGATTTGGTAATGTCTAATGAAATTACAAATTTGCATGTACGTTGCATATACTTTGACCCATTGACTACATCAGGAATTTATCACATACACGTATTTAAACATGTGTGAAATGGTGTATGTGGATATTCATTGTGTCATTTTTAATAGAAAAAGATGAAAATAGTAAAAATGTCCATGAAGAGGAGGCTAGAGAAATAATTCATAGCACATCCATTTTTTGGAATACTCTCTCCAGGTGCTAAAAAAATCTCAATCAGCTCTACATGCCCTCGCAGGGGAAGATCGCCAAGAAAACAAGAAAGCCAAAATACACATGGCGTGCTATGTTAACTATTTTAGGAGAAAAACCCTTTAATGCATATTCTTGGGAGTATTATTCTCCATAAACTGGCAGCGGTGGCTTCTTCCAGCGAGGGGGCTGGGTGGGGAGAAAATTTACTTTCCCTACAGACCTGGTGGTATCATTCGATACTGTGAGCTTGTCAGTCCTGGGCAATAAAAATAAGTAATAACTTTGGGTTGTTGTGTGGAGCTCAGCGGACAATTCTGCTCACTTCAGGGGTACTTAGCGGTTCCTGCTGTGCTTTCTCTGTGAATATTTGCTTGAAGGTGATGATGTTTGAGGATGAAAGCTCAAACAAGAGCCCTCTTTATTTTTATGTTTTTAGTTAGAAATATTTTGTTTTATTTAATTAATTTGTTTATAAGAGCCCTCTTTAAAAGTTCCTTAAGCCAGCTGAGAAGAATGTGGACATTTGTGAGGCATAATAGTTTCTGACAATGCACATGTTGCTAAAAACTGATTCATAGCTGTCGCCATCCTAGGGAGGTTTGAGTCCTGGCTGTGAGCTCCTTGAGGAATCCGCCACTATCACAAAGGGTTTTCCCAAGTGGTCTTAGAAACAACGGACTTTCAGCTCAGGGTTCTGTTACTTCCTTTTGTAAAAAAACACGTAGGGTCGCTTGTCACTTGGCATGTTCTTCTGGGTGGTGGTCCCCTGCAGGCCACAGCCCATCAGCTCTCACCATCACCTCCACACCTTCAGCCGTAGGGGAGCCGCACGTCGTGGGGCCTGGATAGTCTCATGACGTCTCCCTGAAAGTGAGGAGTGATTTCTCCATAAAGACAACTTTCAGAGGCAGATTCTGTTGATGTCTTGCAGTTGGCGTGGTTGAGAAGCAGTTCCACCTGGAGGTCTGTGACGTTGGTCATAGACTTCGATCAGCTCTGCAAGGTGGCTGGACGCGCTCACACCCAGACCTCTGGTGGAGCTGACGACACTGGGTCCCTTAGAGGCAGGGGCTCAGCCATGGGCACTGGGTGTTGTTGGTGCCAAGGGGAGGAGCCATCTGTATTGAGCAAAAGCGAGAAAAAGAAATGATGGTTGATATTTATTGAGTTCATGCTATGTGCCGCACAGCGTCTAAGCAGTTTATCTCATTCAGCTTTCACGACAAGTCACGTTTTACCGATGAAGACGCCGAGGCCTAGAGGGGTTAGCAATATGTGCAGACTCAGGTTAACATGAGTCAGAGCTGGATTCGAACCCGGAGCCACAGTCCTAACTGCCAGGGCCTCGGCCTCCAGCCGGGGTGAGTGTCTTTCACGCCTCCCACACGTGGGTCAAATGCCCAACAGGGGTGTGGTCTCTGCCCTCGGAGGACAGGTGTGGTGTCCACGGCCTTACCCAAGTGTCAGGATTGGCACCCATGCTCCAGAGACCCCCCCGCACCCCAAGTTGTAACTGTTCAGAGACGCCTTTGATTGGATGCTGTTTCTCTGCCGGGCAGTCCGCGTCTGGCTTCCAGGTGGACCTGTGCGGGGGTCACGTCGCGACAGAGCGGCACCACCTACCCCTTCGGAACAGCGTCCCCCAGGTTCGTTCCAGAGCCCTGGGTTTGTCCGCAGTGCCCGCGGATGGCCTCCGAGGTGGGGGGCAGGTGAGCAGCCGGGGGCGGAGCCGGGAAGACCCCACGTCTTCCCCCATTTCAGCCAGGTCAGCGGCACTCGAGCTCTTTTATGTTCCACTTTTCTTTAGGAAAAAAATGTTCTTTTTACCCCAAATTCCAGAGTAATTCTGGGACCCACTGCCTTAGAGAGACGGGTTTTCACGGCAGTCTCCCCGGGTCCCGGTCAAAGACTCGGGAAAGCTGGTGGCAGGTGGTGTCGAGGGGCATGCTGTCGCCGGCGGGTCGAAGGGACGAGGTTCCCCGCTGAGGCCGGGGACGGGGGACGTCGAGGTGGGTGGGGCAGGGACCCGCCACGCTGCGGAGGAGGTGTGGGTGGGGCAGCCCCGCCTCTCTCGGGGCGCTGGAGCGGGGGCATCGCCGCGTGGGTCACGGTGGATGGAGATGTCCGCATCCCAATCCCTGGGACCGCGGCTGAGTCACCTCCCGTGGTGGAGACGGAGAGTGGCCCTGGACCGTCCAGGCAGGAGCAGTGTCATCACAAGGGTCATCACGGGGGGCAGGGAGCGGGGCCACTGGCGTGCAGGCCCAGGAGCCACGGAACCGCCCCTGGAAGCCGGGAAGGACGGGGACCAGAGACTCCCCCCGGAGCCTCTGGAAGGAGCGGTCCTGCGGACGCCTTGGGTTTAGCCCAGTGGGCCTGGTTTGGACTCGGCCTCCAGACCTCTAAGAGGATGTGTGTGTGCGGCTTTCAGCCTTCGGCTGGGGGCAGTTATTGCAGCAGGAGCCGACCCTGGGTTCTGGGCTGTGACCCGACCCCCAGGGTGCCCGTGGACGCCCATCAGGCGGGATCCCGGGGCTTGGGGCGTCGGGGAGGGCAGGGCCGCGGCTGCCCAGGTCTGTCCCCACTGTGATGCTCAGCAACTTTGGCGAAGAGACGCCAGCCCGCTGCAAGGCTGTCTGCTGATGGTCGCCGCGCTCGGAGCCTGCGCGGGAAGCAGAGAAACGCTGCTGCGTCCGCGTCAGGGCTGAGTCCTCGGAATGCGACACAGCCTTTGCCTCTGCTGTCCTCTGCTTGGCCGAGGTGGCGGGTGGCCTTCAGGCGGCGGGCAGCCAGTGTCCTGCGTCCTGCCGACCGTCCACACCGGGGCCCGCACCCGCGGCAGCACGTCTCTCTCCTCGAGGACGGAGCTGCTCTTTCCCAGGTGAGGGACCCTGCCTGGCCCCCATGGCGGGGACCCCCTGGCTACCACATTGCGGTGTGTGTGAGGGGTGAGGGTGAGGGTCCCCCGTCGGCGAGAGGCTGACGCCTGAGGGGCGGCGTGGTGTCGGTGACGCTCGGGTGACGCGGGCGGTGAGTGGCCTTGTCACGGGGAGGGTCCGTGCTCCTGGCTCACACGTGCGCTTCTGAGACCCACAGAAACCGGAGCAGCAGATGCCCAGGACTGAAGCGAATGGGCATCGGGTGCTTCAGTGCGGACAGAAAGGCCCCTTTGGGGCACAAAGTGTCTTATTAGATCCTAGGAAGGAGGAGACATGGTGCTTGAAAGTGGACTTGAACTTCTGTCCCTTGTTAAGGCTTTCCTACAGAATCCGATCCATGTAACAGACAAATGGATTTTCTGGGTTGACATCTCAGACCTCTGCAGCATTTGCGGGACGGTTATCCTCCTCTTCTTTCTGGCCTTTCAGCCCTCCACACAGCTGGAGGCCCCCTGGGCTTCTGCAGGGCTGTTCTGTGGACTCACATGAAGGTGGGGGAGGGGTTCACCTGCTCAGGGCTGGTTCCTATGAGACCCAGGAGCACGTGGGCCTGAAAACGGTGCAAATAGCAGCCCCGCCCATACGCCTAAGCCCCACCTCCGGGAGGAGACGCCCAGCAGGTACCGCCGATTTGACCTTCTTCTTCGTTTCTCACTGACATTCCCAGAGGGCAGTGACACCTTGGCCTCTGTTTTGGAGGTGTTCATGCCACGCGTGCATTAAAACCAGCACAATACGCGCTGTCACGTCCTTTACGGTGACTCTGGCCCAGCCCTTTGCTCCTTCACGGCAGACAGTTTTACCTTTCAGGCGTGTAAGATGTCCCCTCACTCCAGTCCCAGATGGGACGGTGGTTTTCCTTTCCGTCGTCTGTGTGAGGGGAGCCGCTTTATCATGCCATCTTCGGGACCATCCCCAGAGACCCTGGTGTGGATCCCAGGTATTGTGTCTGCCTTTCTGGGGCTGGTAACGGGAGACATCTGGACGGCTTCCAGGGCAGGATCCTGGTGAGTCCAGAGCTGGCCATTTTCTGGGGAGGCTCCGGTGCCTTTCAGTACAAGCCCACAAAGCACCCCATGTTGTATCCCGATTTATCTGATTGGCACTTCTCCTCACTACGGGACAGTTGGCTTGTGGGAGGTACGGAGATGGGCCTCTTCTGGGGGACCCCAGGGGGACCGAATCCCCAAAGAACGTGGTGACAAACCTGGAAGACCTTGAGGTCAAACCCCAAATCTACCACTGTGGAGACCTCGGCTAGGCTCTCTGATCCAGGTCCGACGGGTGGATGGGGGCCTTTCAGAGTGTGGAAGAGGGGTCAGTGAGATGAGGGCTTTGTGAGTCACGAACTGCTCTTTGTCAAATCGCAAAGTATTGTTATTATTACTGCTGTGGTTGTCACTGCGATTATTTTGTCTGAGTCCTGCGACATGATTCACTTGTGTAACCTGGCATCACACCTAGGGCCTGTCGTGATGTTCACTTGGACTTTCTTTTCTTGGTCTGGGAGGCAGAGATCGGCCAACCCAGCTCTGTTCTGAGCTCACGCTGTGACCGCAGGCAAAGCACTTGAGTTCTCATTTGTGACATGAGTTTTGACAAGATCATCTTCAGTATTCTCACCAGGGCTGAGATTCTGTGTCTTCAACGACCCTGTAGGTGCTGAAGTTCAGGGACAGATGCAGAACTGAGCCAACAGCCCAGACCCACAAAGTACTACCCTGTAAGCCCGGACAAGCCGTCCTGTGGTGGTGGCGTGCTGGGGCCACGGGCTCCATGGGCTCCCGAGGGCCCACCGTAAAGTGTTCAGGCTGAGACCCCGGAGAGCAAGGTGGGCACCCTGGAACCGGAGGCACAGAGGACGTGGGCTCCTCTGGGTGACCGAGGAACAGGCCGCGCGTGACGGCAGGTGCCCCCACAAGTCTGTAAACGTATAATATGTGGTTGTTCATGCATACACTGTGTAGTACTGCAGGTATGCGTAATTCTTAATTAATTTTTACTGGCGTACGGTTGCTTTACAATGTTGTGTTAGTTTCTACCGTACAGCAAGGTGAATCAGCTCTACGTATACATGTACCCACTCTGTTTTAGATCTCCTTCCCATTTGGGTCACCACAGAGCACTAGTAGAGTCCCCTGTGCTCTACAGCAGGTCCTTGTGGGTTACCTATTGTACATAGTCGTGTGTATGTGTTAATCCCAATCTCCCAATTCATGCCACCCCCCAGTTACATGCAGTCTCATACACACATGTATTTTTGCCCCTAAGGACTCCTCTGTGACAGGTGCACCGTAAATGGGTCGCACCTGGGGAGGCTGGTCCTGGGCTGGTCTCTCTCCCGCGGCCCCGGGAGCTACGCCGGCCTGAGCGTCTCCACTCTCCCCCTGCAAGACAGCTTCAGCTCGAAGACGCTGTCAGTCTTTGATGCGAAGTGCCTCCACCCTCCAGCCTCAAATAAGGCTCGGACACTTTACGTTCAGGGTGATCGGACCCTGTGCGCGGCGCGGTCCTGCCTTCTCAGCGTCCAGCTTGTGTTACCTGCCAGCGAAGGAGGTGGACTGGAGTCTTCCTCTCGGTTTGGCTGATGAAAATATCTTGAGGTTGTGAGGAAACGCTCCAGGGCAGGACCTGCGAGAATCGGGTGATCACCTGCCCTCTGTTCCCAGGGATGGAGCTTTGCTGCCCTTCTCGGCCGTGTCCTCAGAAAGACTTTTATTTGGGGAATAACGGGTTTGAGGTCTCTGTATTACAATTTCTAGCTGAGGCTGGCCTGGTAAAAGGGGTCGGGCAGCTGGGATTCAGGATGGCATGAACTCGAGGGGGTCTGAGTGAACCAGACTCCTCTGGGCAGTGTCTCGCTGTGTGTCCAGGTTAGAGGCGGGCCCCCCTTAGGTGTGGAGAGAAGACCCCCACCTGCCATCAGGGACCCTGCGTGGGACTTCACCGCCCTGACCCCGGAAGGGGACTGGCCCTCAGGGAGCCGGGTCTCCTGGCCCGTCAGACCTCACTCGCCGTGGGGACGTCGGGCTGTGACGCTTGGCCCTGAGCCTGGGATGCGGTGTGTGCTCGGACTGGGAGCACAGTCTCCCAATCTGATGGCCAAGAATGTGTCTCCCGGATGGAAACGCTCCGTAGCAGCGCCACACCACGCTGACGGTCCGTCTCAGTGCGTGGCTCACGCGCTGTGTGCGGGCACCTGAATTAGACGCTGGGGAGCCAGTCGGGCCGTGGGCCGCATGGGAGCCCAGAGCGAAGGTCTCGAGCACTTGCTAAGCCGTAATTCTACGTAGCATCACGGTAGTCCTGAGAGAGACAGGAGGCCTTTCCCCATTTTAAAGAAGAGGACTGAGGCCCAGGGAGGTCGAGTAGAGCGAGGGGTGGGCAGGAAGGGTCTCCTGAGGGAGGGGACGTGCTGGGCTGGGAACACATTTGCATCCCTGAGGGAAGCGGGCAGCCTGCTTGTGAGTTAAGGCTGGACCGTTGGGATGGAGTGTGAAGGGGGCGGAGTGGATGCCGGGGGGCAGTTAGGAGATTGAGGCAAAAACGTCCATGTCCGGGCGTATGATATTCAGTATCCTACACACCAGGCGTTCCTGGTCAGACCCTACGCGGAGCACAGCGCGTTGCATATTTAACTCCCTTTGTATAAAACCCATAAAAGCGCCCAGTTCTGCGTACCACAGGAGTGCCGTCCCTGCTCCGATGGAAGCGGTTAGAGCAGGCATCTCTCTCAGCCCTGACATCGCAGCACGTGGACTGGACCTTCTGGCTTAGCCCCGGACCTCGGTGTTCCTCCTTTAGCAATGGAATCGGTGAAAAGAGCTCAAAACACCTTAGCTCTTTTGAAAAATGTCATCAAGAATATTGCATCTAAGAAAAAAAAAAAATGGTTCTGAAGAACCTAGGGGCAGGACAGGAATAAAGACGCAGACGTAGAGCATGGACGTGAGGACACGGGGAGGGGGAAGGGTAAGCTGGGACGAAGTGAGAGAGTGGCATGGACATATATACACTACCAAACGTAAAATAGATAGCTAGTGGGAAGCAGCCGCATAGCACAGGGAGATCAGCTCGGTGCTTTGTGACCACCTAGAGGGGTGGGATAGGGAGGGTGGGAGGGAGGGAGACAGACGCAAGAGGGAGGGGATATGGGGACATATGTATATGTACAGCTGGTTCACTTTGTCATGCAGCAGAAACTAACACACCATTGTAAAGCAATTATACTCCAATAAAGATGTTAAAAAGAAGAATATTGCAAAGAAAAGTAAACGTTTGTGTCACAGGGATATAAAATCCTGGATACAAGGATAAGAAAATGTGTCCATCTGTACAGTAGGGCATTACTCACCCTAAAAAGGGAGGAAGTTCTAACACCTGCCACCCCGTGGGTGACCCTGGAGGGCGCTATGCTGAGTGAAATAAACCAGTTACAACATGACAAATACTGTCTGACCCCACTTGCATGAGGTCCCAGAGCAGTCAATTCATCCAGGGGCTGGGGGGAGGCGGATGGGGAGTTACGGTTTAATGGGGATTGAGTCTCAGTTTGCAAAGAGAAAAAAAGTTTTGGGGATGGAAGCTGGTGATGGCTGCATGACAATGCTGAACTGTATGCTTAAAAATGGTTAAAATGGTAAATTTTGTCATGTATATTCTTCTATGATTAAAAATAAAGGGAAAAAAACAACAAACGGAAACCACATCCTGGGCTGCCCTCCTAAAATAATTGAATTGTAAATAGCACTTAATGGCAGATCCTTATAACTACAGAGTTTGGGGTGTGGAGGTGTTCCGGGCAGTGGTCTACACACACTGCGCTCACAATCCGTTTTCTGCCGTCTGTACTGGGATGTGCAGCCTGGCTGATGAGACCGGTTTTCCTGGACCAGCTCTAACCGGCCTTCACCATTTGCCAAAAAGAAAAAAAAAAAAAGCTGCACTTAAAGACCTCTTGTAGGTATTTTGCTAGAATGGACCATTTCAGGAAGCAGGGTGACAGTGTGTAAAAAAGGTCCAAGTCTTTGTCTGGATTTATGGGGCGAGGAGAGGGCGCTGCGGTGCATACGGTAGAAAGAGGAGCTGATCGCCTTGGCCTCAGGGTAGGGCTGCTCTCAAGGTGCCTGTTTTGTGGCCTCTGCAGAATGTCTACACAGTGTCCCTCAACCGGCCAGAGCTGCCTTATGAATGGGGTGAGGGTGGAACGCAAGAGAGACAGCAGCCTACGCAGCCACGCTTAGGGGTTGTGTGCTTTTCTGTAGGGATGTCTTAGGAATTTTAATTTTTAAAAAAGCTCAATTTTCTGGTGATTCTCAGGGAAACCACAGTTGCATTATGTGTCTCCTAAGCTAGCCATCTCCCCATGCAAAGATCTCATCAGTGAAGAAACAGATTCGTTTCCCGGGCTGACTTATCACGCTGTAATTTGATAATGACAGTAGGTCAGCCACTCTGACAGGACAAAGTACCGGAGAGGCTGGATTGGGCGCTGATCGTCAGGGAAAGTGTGACTGGTTTCCTAGAAACTTCCCACCCTGGGGGCTGGGGGCTCATTGCAAATTTGGTCTAGTGCTAAAAATATAATTCCATAGGCCGGTGGAGCTCAAAGGCACCCCAAGCAAGAATTAGTATGGATGGAGAAAGCAAAAGGGGGCGTGGGGAAAGTGGCGTTCCGGTCTCGGGGAGAGCAAGGATGCCCGTGCTCCCGCACCCCCCTCCTGAGGAGGCGCCTGCCTGGTCCTGGAGGAGCTGAGGGCCTGCTCCTGGATCTGTGTCCCCACAGTGTACTTGCAGAGAGTATGATAATCAAGAGCTGGAGTTCCTTTACGGCGGGGGTGGGGTGGGGGGGCATCCTTGTGATGCTCAAACTGATTAAATAAAAAAAAAATCTCCTGTAAAATATCATAGGTGGAGGTGCTTTCCTGTTCTTACCTTGGTCACGTGCTCAGCCGTGCCAGGTAAACACAGGAGCCGTGTTCGTTAAACAAACTTTAGCAAAGACCACATTGAAGCAGCGTGAAGCAGCTGCAGAGGGCATGAAACCCCTCCGGGCTCTCTCCTCGGCCTGGAGCCAGCGGCCCAGCAGCCTTCACCCCTGCACTGCCTAGACCTTCGGTGCGCCTGTGGCTTCACCCATCCAGCCTGAGGCTCACTTTCCTCCCCTCCGGCTGGAGAGGCTGGAGCACACGTTTTTCCCCCCCCGACCCCGAGGAGTGTCGTGAGACCTGTTAACAACTTTTGTCCTGCTCCTTTTTTTAAGAACAGCTTCAGAGATGTAATTCACATGCCACGGGATTCACACATTTAAAGTGTATAATTCAATGCCCAGCTCTAGTTGGTTCCTCTCTCTTCTTTTCCTAGTTTCCTTTGGATCAAACAGGTAATTTTTAATCATTCTACTTTATCTCCTTTTAGCTAATTAGCTATAACTTTATTTTTGCTTATTTTAGTATTAGCTTTTGGGTTTATGAGGTATGTTTTTAACTCACTACAATCTACCTTGAAGTCCTATTACTTCACAAGAGGCATAAGATAAACTACCTGTAAAGCTGTGAGCCTGCAGACAGCATGCTGTTCTCAGACGCTTTACTTTTAAAAAAAATAAATTTATTTATTTTATTTATTTACTTTTAGCTGCACTGGGTCTTCCTGGCTGTGCGCGGACTTTCTCTAGCTGCGGCGAGCGGGGGCTACTCTTCGTTGCGGTGCGCGGGCTTCTCATTGCAGTGGCTTCTCTTGTTGCGGAGCACGGGCTCTAGGCACGCGGCTCAGTAGTTGTGGCTCCCGGGCTTAGTTGCTCCGTGGCATGTGGGATCTTCCCGGACCAGGGATTGAACCTGTGTCCTCTGCATTGGCAGGTAGATTCTCAACCACTGCGCCACCAGGGAAGCTCTCAGATGCTTTACTTTTATAAACCCACCTCCACACTAGGTTCTGAAGGGTCGTCTCTGTAGATCTCTCACTCCCTCTCGCTTCCCCCCACCCCTGCCCCATTTCTTATTCATTCTGATGACTGCATAGTTCACCTCCTGGAGAACGATGATCTGTCCCTCTACCAATGGACATTGGATGGTTTCTAGTTTTTCATTCTCTGTAACAGTTCTGCACAGAACATTCTTTACGTGACTTCCCATGCACCTATGTGAGACATTCTCCAGGGTCAACAGTTAAAAGTAGAATTGCTGGGTGTTACATATGCACATTTTGAACCTAACTATATGGAAATGCTGTGACCAGGCTGCTTCTTCCTCTTTCCCAGAACAGGGTGGGCCTGTGGAGGGCGATGTCTGAATGGTTTTTCTCTCATACGCGTCTCCTTTTTTCTTCCCCAAACTGGACCCAAAGAATTATAAACAAATGGTAGTATCCATTCCTGTAGATCTGAGGTTATTAATCATGAAATAATCCATATAAAACAGGGACTGGAGAGGCAGCTATTTCCTGGACAACATCTAGGAAATGACCAACCGCTCTCTGGACATTTATTGTTGGGCTGTAAGAACAAGTTTTTCAAAGAATCAGCCTCGTTTCCTAGAGGTGGTTCTGTTTGGAATATTTGTGCTTTCCCCAGTTAAGTCCTGAGGGTAGCAGGAAGGTGTCTGCACACGGGCAGAGGGTCTTGGTGCCTGGCCCTGGGGATGTCGTGTTGCCCAGCAAGGTCACTACAGAGCCACAGCTGGGATAACTTCTCGGTTGCCCAGCTTCTTGGTTAATGTGGGGTCCTCTAAGAGTTGAATTGACCAGGAAGCGTTCTGCATCTTTCATTAAAGCCCCACAGGTGAGCAGCAAGGCTGTGCTGTGAGCGTGAACACGGTGCTGGGTGCAAGCCTCTACCTGAACTGTGGAAGGATCGTGAGTCCGGCGGCCGAGACCAAAGCCACCCTCTCAGATGGTCGTTTGAGGCACGGAGGTCTTCCTTTGCCCGCTTTGGCCTGGAGCATCGGACCCCAGTGTCCCCTGAACACAGCTCGCTGCGCACACGGGCCTGATCTGGGGCTCGGCCCTGAGCGGACTCCCCGTGGACCCGCCCCGGGGGCGCCCACCCCCAGTCCGCACCGTCCATCGCCGCTGTGTTTTCCCCTCACCTGTCCCACTCAGGCCCCGAGCTCCCCTCCCACTGCACTGCCCGCTGGCTGCCTGTGACGTGGGGGTGCAGCACCAGCTCCATCGCCCTGCCGCCCTCCGTCCACCCATCCGTCCGCTGGGCGACGCTTACCGAGCTCCTCCGAGGGCCCGGGTCCTAGGTGTTGAGCATTTAGCAGTGAACGGAGTATGTCCCGACCTTCTTGGAACTTGTGTTCCCACAGGGAAGAGAAGCTGTACGTGACCAGGCCAAGGACCGCGCGGCGGGACCGTGCTGATGAGCGTGGGAGACGCACGCGGTCTGTGGGGGAGACGCGTGGGGTGGGGATGTGGTCAGCAGGGCTCTGTGACGTTCCGGGCAGGGGGCCGTGAGCCGCGGGGGAACCGGGGCCACCTGAGCCGGGCGGGAGCACGGGCAGACCCGGGGTGCGGGAACGTGATTGGTGAGTCTGGGGAACCCCAGGGCAGGAAGCGCGGGACTGAGGTCGGGGAGGGTGGGGAGACGGGGCAGCTGCAGGGTCTGGCTGCGCAGCAGGGAGACCCGCTAGTCGAGACCCCGTGCGGAGCAAGGTCAGGCAGCGCTTGGAATATTCAGGAGAGAGGGGGTTGGCTGCGGCCAGGTGGTACTGGAGGCGTGGGTGAGGGGTGGGCCTAGCCTGGACGTGATCTGGAGACGGACAGCGCGGGATCTGCCGTGCAGCCTGAGAGGAGAACTGAGGCTGATCCTCGGCTTTTGGGTCAGAACAGGAAGAGGGGATTTGCTGCTGATGAGCTGGGCGTGGCCGGGGAGAAGGGGATGGGCGGGAGGGGTGGGGAGTGTCAGACGTGATGGGGCAGGTGAGGCTGGAGTGTAGGTGAGAGATGGGGGCTGGAGACATGATCTTGGGACGGTCACGACCGCAGGCGCAGGTGAGGCCACTTGGAAAGCACGGAGGTGGGGGCGGGCGGTCTGGAGGCGGCCGGGCTGTCAGGGAACCCGCCGAAGGACAACCACAGCCCGTGCGGTTTGTGAAGCGAGGACTCAGGCCCCTGACAGCCATTGCAGAGCCGGGCGGGGCTCCCGTTGCTGTGAGGAGGTGGGCCGGGGAGGGCCGGGGAGGGGCGGGGGTGGGTGCTGAGGCTCAGCAGGCCTGGGAGTGAGAGAGACCCGTCCCTGCTTCTTTCCAGAGTCTCTAGGCTTGGAGGGACCCTGGAAGCCACCTGGTCCTCACCCCGCCTGGAGGGGGCAGCACTCATCGGGGCACAGACTGACCCAGGCCTGTCCCAGTGCTGCTGGGAGCTCATACCCGGGGACATGGGGTCAGTGCTGGGACCTCACAGGTCCCAGGGACCCAGGACGCTGGGTCAAGGATGATGGCCCCATGCGGTTCAACATGGTGACCGAAGGCCACTTTCTTTCGGCCTGTCCTCAGTGGATGAGGAACTGGGGCCCCCCGTGCTGCCACACAGCCACCGCCTCGGTGGCCGGTGGCCCCGGGTGAGGGACAGGCCAGCTCCCGTGTTCCCACGAGGCTCCCTCTCCTGAACCTTCCAGGCCGGCTGCACCAAGCGTGGTTTTCTTCTTCCAGTGAGTGGACAGAGCACATTTCTCAGGCCGAAAATATTTATTGATGGGCTCTTTATCACTGATGTCACCTGAATAAAAATAATTTTCCAGGACTCAAGTTGGCTAAAATACAGGCGTCAGGACAGAAGCCAATAATTCAGTGTAAGATGCTGATAGCCCCGCATGACCCTCTCCGTCCTGAGAAGAAGCCCCGCTCGGCTGGGCCCCCACTGGTCACCTGTCACCCAGCGCGGGGGATCCTGTGATGCCACAGGATCCCGGGATCATTTGGGACAGCTGTGTTTATCAGAACTGAAAATCGTAGGCATAGTACTGATAAATTTCCATTCCCTCCTCTCTGAGAGGGGGTGGATGGTGTGAGGCAGTCACTCAGGGCAGTGAGGATTGTTATGGAATGAACATCTGTGTCCCCCCCAGATCCCTGTGCTGAAATCCTACCCCTGAGGTGATGGTGTCAGGAGGTGGGCCCTTTGGGAGGTGATGAGATCATGAGGGTGGGGCCCTCACGAATGGGATTTGTGCCCTGATAACAGAGACCCCAGAGAGCACCCGCCCTTTTCCACACGAGGACACAGAAAGAAGACCCTGCCCAGGGTGCAGGAAGGGTCCCCACCAGACACGGAATCTGCCGGCACCTGGATCTCAGACTCCCAGCCTCCAGAACTGGGAGAAAGGAATGTCTGTTTTATATAAGCCCCCAGCTGTGGCCTTCCCGTACGGCAGGGAGGGAATAAGGACAGAGAACAGGTGAGCGTCACGCCACTCGGCTGGGGAATGAGAGACCGTCAGCAGAAGAAAACACCCTCCCGTGTTAACATGAGGACCCAGAGGGTCGCAGCCTCGAGACACCGCTGCAAGGCCCCAGGCTTCCGCGTACCACACGACCCGCTCTTTTACTGGCACGCAGCCTTGGGGAGGGCCCCCCAAAAGTTGGGAATCCCCGCCCCCCTCCAGCAGGTAAGGATGCCTGCTTTGCTCCAGGCTTCCCCCCATGACCCCGGTTCTTCCCATCCTGGCTTTTCTTAGGACCCACTGGATGAATGAATCCACTTGATAATACGGCGAGAACTGAAAGCAGCCAGGGATGAGGATGACAGGGGGAGGTGACCACTGGGTGATATGACTGGGCGTGTGGTTTGAAACCAAGTCTGAGGGAACAACACTCACTACACAGGTGTCACCTGGGGGCTCGGTGGCTTCCTCGGCCTTTTCCATTCTCAGAGATCGGTTTGCTGGATTGGCTAAGTGTTACCTTGGAAAGGCATAGGGGATGTGACATAGGATCATAACGTTCCAGGGTCGGGGGGAGGGATGCAGCAGAAGTAGTTGGTGGTGGGCGGCAGGGCCCCAGGTGCCCGGGGGAGAGCCAGGCGGTGGCTGCTGAGGCCCCAGCCCCAGAAGCTGACGGAGGACGCGTGTGGGTGTGACGGTCACATCGGCTGCCCTGGCGCCAGAGTCCGGCTGGGTGTGACCGGGGGCTTGTGAGCCAGCCCATTCTGTGTGACCACTTGGCTCTGAGGGGGGGCTGTCACCAAAGAGGATGAGTGGTGACTTTGAGAGTGAACCTTGGTTTCTTCCTTGAGAGGGACAAATAAAAAAGTAATTACGGATTTCTGTGCTCCCGATATCCGTCCTTATTTTTACCCGGCGCTCAAAAGGGGTTTCCATTACATGGCTCATGGTTGGAAAATTGACTTTTAGCTTTTAGAAACTCCTTGCTTTCGTGTTGGAAATAGTGCAAGTTAAGTCAGAAAATTATGTCAGGCGAGGTACTTCCCAAGTGCAATCCTGGAATTCTGGGTATGAACTTGAGGGAGGGGTCAGATTTGCATTCTGTGACATCTCCACTGTCTCGGGCTGCCTTGCGTCCTCTGATCTCGGAAGATGTTGGAAGTGCCGTGGGGGTTCTGAGACTCTGACGTGGGTGGTGAGATTTGGGGTTTCGAAAACAACATATTATAAAAAAATGTAGAAGTACAAAATTATTTTTTTAACCTTCCACAGAAAGAGTGTGAGTTTCCTGAAGAGAAAGACTGTAGGCCGTGAGTCTCAGATGTGAGACAGTAAGTGATTTAAATGACTAGGATCACTTGAGGCGTCAGGCCCCAAACTGTCAGAGAGTGACGATCAGGAGAGCAGGTGTTTCAGCGAAGCTGGCAGGACTTGAAGGGCAGGTGATGTAACAACAGGGCGGCCACGTGCAGCGTCCAGTGGTTCTGAAGGTGATTCTAGGAATGTGAGCCCCACTCACGACTCCTGGACAAGCCCTTTATGGGGGTGGGGAGGGGCCTTGCTTTAACTTTGCAAATGCTTCCAGGGGCCCTTGACTCTTCTGAAATTTTATTCATAATTTCAGATATTTGTTTTCAGACTCACTGATTTCATGGCGCTGCCATCACTAACTGAGGAGTGAATGCCCCTGTGTGGTTTTCGGCGAAGCCTGCAGGTGGGAGGGGCGGGTGCTACCACATCTGACACGCGTGGAAATACTCTCCTCTGAGACAACTCTGCGTCCGTGGGCTCCGTCAGCTCGAGAGCCTGGTGCTCACCCGCTCCGGGTTCTGACCACGTACGTTCACCTGGTGGTCCACCTCCCACCTGCCGGGTCCCTGTCTCTTCTCCTGAGAGACTAACCCAGCACCCCACT
Source organism: Physeter macrocephalus (assembly GCF_002837175.3). NCBI lineage: Eukaryota > Metazoa > Chordata > Mammalia > Artiodactyla > Physeteridae > Physeter > Physeter macrocephalus. The sequence goes on along the minus strand of NC_041232.1, from coordinate 87,363,783 downwards.
TCCAGACGTAACGTTCTGTGCCAGGTAACACCTCAAAGACGATTACCAATGTCTTTGACCTTCCCAGGAGAACAGGACTCTTCTGCTCGTTGAAGGAGATGAAGTTTTGGAGTCACAAAGCAACGCTAAATTTTCACACCACAGTACGATTTTGCACAGCCCGACTTAGTCTTGGTCTTGAAACAATAAAAGCAGAGGCTCAGGCTGACGGAGAGCCAGAACTCGCCGTCCCGGTGAGAGCTGGGAGCCGAGGAAATCATTTTCGGGGAGTGAGGGGTGAGGAAGGGAAGGAAGAGCCCGCGCAAATGACAGCCGACACGTCCTTAGTCTGAGGAATGAAAATGACTGCCCACCTGCCTTGGAAAGCTCAGACGGAGTTCACATCATGGACAGGAGTTGAATTTGGACTCAGAAGGACCTGGGTTTGAAAGGCAGCCCTGCTGAATACCAGCTGGGTGACCTTGGGCAAATTACTTAAGCGCCCTCGGGTCTCAACTTCCTCATCCTGAAAATGGGATTGATAATCTGAGCCTTGTAGGGCTGCTGTGAGAGTCAGATAAAATAAAAATAACTAAATAAAATAGGAGTATGAAACAGACATGAGCAGTGGTCACTGCAGTGTAATGCAACTGAACAGGACCCAACCTCAACTCAGCTGTAACCCAGCTCAGTCGGCTGCCCCTAAACTCACACCCTCACCGGCTGTCTGGTGTCTGTGTTTCGCCCACACCTACCCTCCCCCTCCATCCACCCTGACACGTGGGGACATCCTTTCACACCTGGATGCTTTCACAGGGAGACCCCCCCCGCCCCGCCCAGTCAGCTGGAGGTTAGCACAGCCAGGATTTGCAGGCTCCCGGGCTCCGTGGTTTGGACACCCAAGAATCTTGTTCCTTTGCAGGCTTGTCCTGTAGACCTGACCTGAAGGAGGAAGGGTGCCTGACCCGTATTTGGATGCAGACTTGAACATTGGCCGCCTGGGGTGGCCGCTGTCTGTGCCAGCTCCCGGCCCGTCAGACAGCTCCCTGCTCCGCGGATGACCTCCTGCTGCCTGGCTTTGCCTCCTTGAGATTCTTCTCCTAACTGCTCACCCCCCCGACCACTTATGCACAAGAATTTTTTAGTTGAACGTGTGACCACGTGGATCGTAAAAACACCTCATGTGCTCTTCGGGAGGGAGAGTTGTTTTCGTGCCCCCAAGGATGCCTGGCTTGGAGTGTAAACATTTTGTCACCCGCGCCCCCCCTGCCGCCCCCCGCAGCTTTCCTTTGCCCCCCAGGCCATCCAACCTGGTGCTCACAGATGCCCCGGGCAGGGCTCCGCGCAGGGGAGCGCTACAGGCAGATCACAACACCAGCGGAAGTATATTTATGGAGCTTGCAAACCCCCGAATGGCTTTGGAATGAACTTTCCCGAAGCCATTAGAAGCTGAAGTAGCTAGAATTCCTTTTTCACTGTGGGCCTGAGTTAAAAAAACAAAACAAACAAACAAACCAAAAAGCACCCAAACCAACCCAACACACAAAGTTTGGAGCAGAAAAATTAACCCTGGGAAAATCTGGGAAAGCCGAAGATTATACAAGACATTCATCCTCAAGCTGATTTTTTTTTTTTTTTTTTTTTTTTTGGTACAATCCTGTGTTGTGCTCAAAACAAAAATCTGAGAATACTTCTTAAAGAGAAAACAAAGCCCAGCCCCGGCCATACATCTGTGAGTTTTGAAACAAAGGTTTGTTTGTGTGCCTCAATCACTCTCGCCCATGAAAGCAGACACTTACTTGAAAAACTTTTCAGGGAAACACTCTAAACCAACATCCTGGTATAAATTTGCAAAACGCAATACAGGCTTGATTGTTTTTGGAGTGGATGCAGGCCGCATACGAATAGCTCTTTCTGAAACGTAATGTTCTTTGCACGGCTCAGTGGCTAATGTACAATAAATCAACAAAAGAGCGCTTCAATAAAGCTATTGGGCAGAGGCGAGGCCACTGTTATTTTATCTTTTTACAGTATTTAATTGGAAGGTTTTTCCTGAAACTTTAGCCAGCCTTCAAATTACTAGACTCTATATAAGAAGAGATTGATAAGAGAATTTTTTTTTTCCAGGATTTTTTCCTTACAAGAGAGCAAGTTTTTGCAGAGGGAGAATAAAGTTACAAGTGTCTAGCATTTTGCTGAGGGAGAATGAAATTAGATGCTGAATGGAGCGGATAGGGAAGGCTGGGAAAATGCAAAGTTGGCAGCGCTGCCAGGTCCGTGTAGGCCCCCTCTGTCCTCCTCCCGGGACCAGGTGTCCCCTGCATTCAAATGATACTATTATTCATAGAGGGAGCAGAGTATTAAAACTCCCCCCCCAAAAAAATCATTTGCAACTGAATAAAGATATAATCCTGGAAATATAACTCTCCATTAAGGGTCCCCATTAGCAATACAAGAGCCCCATTGTAAAGGAGTTATGTATATTTATCAAGTTAAAAAAAAACTTGTCTTAGTGCTTACATGTTAATAGAAAACTTTTATAGCCCTGGTCTCAGAACTAGTTATGCATAAAATGTAAAGCATCTATTATTCTTTGGCAAACTCTTTACCGTTTGACAGTGAATTGCTAATACGGGAATAGTCTCCTGACTGTGGCTGGTAAGTCTTCCTGGCTGGCCCGGAGGCTGCATGAAGTGGGCCGTGATGGGAGGCCTCACATTTTCACGGTCGGACCTGCCAGGGCCCCAGATTTCTTTTTCTAGGTCTTTGCTGCTGTTCCCGAGACCATTCCTTAATCTCACTTTGTGGTTCGCAGGGGCTGGGCCCATTCGGAGCCCACCTAGGAGACCCTCTTCCCGTCTCCTCGTCCATTCAGAGTCTCCTGGGGGGTGCCCAGCCCGTGACTGTGCGCGTCTGCAGTAGGGCAGCTGCGGGGGCCCGTGGGACCCTGTGGTGGGCGCTGCAGCAGCGCTGACCGCTGGCCACCGCCCTGGGCCCTCGGAAGCCTGCTCCCCTCCTGTGCCTGTCACGCTGAAAGCCACAGAGCTGCCCCCCAAACCCTCCCTGGTGATGAATGGGTCCGGATGGTGTGAAATCTGGAGGAGCAGGTGGGGTAAAAAGAGTGAAAAAGGAACAGTTCCACAGGAAAGGGTCCCTTTCTTTTTTCACAGGTTCTTTTGACTTTTTACACTAGAATCTCATAAATAGCAAAGCGGTGTCAAGATGGGAACGCCATCCTTCTGGAATCTGGGACCCACCTTGTTGCTGTGCTCCGAGCGTCTCAAGCTGGTTTGGGCTTTCTCGTATTCCTTTGGGTGTCCTGCCCTCGCCAGGCTGCTGTCACTAAGGTGCTGTGTTACCAGTGGGCCGACTCGGGGTGCGGGGCTGCAGCCCCTCAAAGTGCTGGGACCTGAAAGGCAGACGGGATGCCCTTCCCAGACCCAGGGGACCCTTCAACACCCCCCCCCCCGGTACCTCTGAAGTGGAAATCCCTCACACGTGTCTCTGTTCTCGTACTTCAGGGGTCTTTCATACCTCCAGCTATGGGTGCAGGTGTGTCCCAGTGTCAAAAGTCCTGCCCTAGCACCTGTGAATGTGACCTTACTTGGAATGGGGTGTTGGCAGATGGTCAAGATGAGGTCATTAGGGTGGGCCCTAAACCGACATGACTGTGTCCTTATAAAAAGGAGGTACTTGGACCCAGAGACACACATGCGCACAAAGTCAGCACGCTGCATGACCGTGAGGGCTGAGACTGGGGTGAGGCATCCAGCAGCCAGCAAACCAGCAGAGAGCGGAGGGGCCTGGGACACGTTCTCTCTTTCAGTCCCAGGAGGAACCGACCCCGCCAGCACCTTGATCTCAGACTCTGGCCTCCAAACCGTGAGAGAATACATTTCACAGTTTGAAATAGTTTGTTACTGCAGCCCTAGCAACCAAAACATAGACATAACGTTGTCAGAAATCCCAGCTCAAGGAAGTTTATGCAAAAGAACCCCAGCAGCTGACATCCAGGCACTGACAAAGCAGAGCTCTACTTATGGGATCATCCTTGCACAGGGAACATCCTTGTTGTACAGGGAGCATCCTTGCTCTACCGGGAGCTTTTTTTTTTTTTAACTTTTTAAAGATTAAAAAAAAATGTGGACCATTTTTAAAGTCTTTATTGAACTTGTTACAATATTGCTTCTGTTTTCTGTTTTGGTTTTTTGGCCACACGGTATGTGGGATCTTAGCTCCCCAACCAGGGATCGAACCTGCACCCTCTGCATTGGAAGGCGAAGTCTTAACCACTGGACCGCCAGGCAAGTCCCTACAGGGGGCATCCTTACTGTACACGGAGCATCCCTGTTGTACAAGGGCATCCTTACTGTACATGGAGCGTCCTGTGGCTAAGGGTTGTGCTCCCAACACAGACAGCAGCGCTTCTCTGAGAGCCTCAATTCACCCATTTAAGCCTCAGGGAGACCACGGCCATGCATCCAGATGTGGGGTCTCCTTAGGCAGCCAGGAATTGGGGCTCTTTGGATTTCATGCCCAGCACGGGGATGGCTGAGACCAGACTAGTGGCTTTTAGTTACGGTCGGCCTATCGAAGAGGGGAGCTCGTGAGTTAGAGCTGCGGCTCCTTCACTCAGCCAGAGCATCTGTGCACGTGGAGACCGTGCCGGGGGGCTGTTTTTATCAGGTGCTCGAGCAAAGCACAGAAGGGACAGGGTGCCACCCTTGGACCATTCCAGGCAGCCAGATGTCCCTCGTGGGAAGCTGGGGCGCTAATTACGCTCCTGCAGACCACTTGGAGGGTGTGTCCTGGTAGAGTTTTGGGGCAGGACCTGCCTGCCGGCTTACCTGTCCTAGTCGGCCAAAGGGGCAGCACCCATGCTGACAGGACTGCGCTTCGTTAGGACAGAATTTTCCCCACTCCTTCCCCTGTTAACTGCATCTCTCCGAATTATTTCCTATGATGGCATGTGGTGTAGGGAGATGGACATCTTTGCTTCTCATTGGTGGTCTTCTCAGCCTCCACTGGCCTGTCTTGAGCTCATCTCCCCCCCCCCACTTCTCTGACATGTTCCCTAGAAGTGCAGGCACCTTGGTCTGTGTCTCTGTTGCACCCCTTCTGGGCACCCATGACAAGGTAGGAGGAAAGTGGGCCACCGGTGGGCCTGGGGGCTCACTGCCTGGCCTGCCTGTTGGGACCAGAGCCCCTGGAGGCTGCAGCTCTGGCTGCTCAGCGCTGGTGTGAGGCCAGCGGCGAGGCCCTGCGGCTGCTGCCTTTCGGGGGGACAGAGTTGGAAGAGTTTTACCCTGACTGGAGGACGTGCCAGCAGAAGGCGTGGGGCCTGCCTTGGAAGGGCACTGCTCCGTGTCTACCTAAATCTGGGCAGAGCCATCACTCCCCTCCCCTCCAGCTTAACCACTGGACCGCCAGGCAAGTCCCTACAGGGGGCATCCTTACTGTACACGGAGCATCCCTGTTGTACAAGGGCATCCTTACTGTACACGGAGCATCCCTGTTGTACAAGGGCACCCTTACTGTACACGGAGCATCCCTGTTGTACAAGGGCATCCTTACTGTACATGGAGCGTCCTGTGGCTAAGGGTTGTGCTCCCAACACAGACAGCAGCGCTTCTCTGAGAGCCTCAATTCACCCATTTAAGCCTCAGGGAGACCACGGCCATGCATCCAGATGTGGGGTCTCCTTAGGCAGCCAGGAATTGGGGCTCTTTGGATTTCATGCCCAGCACGGGGATGGCTGAGACCAGACTAGTGGCTTTTAGTTACGGTCGGCCTATCGAAGAGGGGAGCTCGTGAGTTAGAGCTGCGGCTCCTTCACTCAGCCAGAGCATCTGTGCACGTGGAGACCGTGCCGGGGGGCTGTTTTTATCAGGTGCTCGAGCAAAGCACAGAAGGGACAGGGTGCCACCCTTGGACCATTCCAGGCAGCCAGATGTCCCTCGTGGGAAGCTGGGGCGCTAATTACGCTCCTGCAGACCACTTGGAGGGTGTGTCCTGGTAGAGTTTTGGGGCAGGACCTGCCTGCCGGCTTACCTGTCCTAGTCGGCCAAAGGGGCAGCACCCATGCTGACAGGACTGCGCTTCGTTAGGACAGAATTTTCCCCACTCCTTCCCCTGTTAACTGCATCTCTCCGAATTATTTCCTATGATGGCATGTGGTGTAGGGAGATGGACATCTTTGCTTCTCATTGGTGGTCTTCTCAGCCTCCACTGGCCTGTCTTGAGCTCATCTCCCCCCCCCCCACTTCTCTGACATGTTCCCTAGAAGTGCAGGCACCTTGGTCTGTGTCTCTGTTGCACCCCTTCTGGGCACCCATGACAAGGTAGGAGGAAAGTGGGCCACCGGTGGGCCTGGGGGCTCACTGCCTGGCCTGCCTGTTGGGACCAGAGCCCCTGGAGGCTGCAGCTCTGGCTGCTCAGCGCTGGTGTGAGGCCAGCGGCGAGGCCCTGCGGCTGCTGCCTTTCGGGGGGACAGAGTTGGAAGAGTTTTACCCTGACTGGAGGACGTGCCAGCAGAAGGCGTGGGGCCTGCCTTGGAAGGGCACTGCTCCGTGTCTACCTAAATCTGGGCAGAGCCATCACTCCCCTCCCCTCCAGGCTGTCTCAGTGTCGCCTGATCCTCCAAGACGCTGATAAAAGGCAGCACCTTGTGCATCCCAAGAACCAAGCCAGACCGTCACCTGGCCAGGCAGCGTTTGCTAAAACGGATGAAGTAGGTCTGCCCAGGGGAAGGCTGGAGACAGGCCCACAGGGGGGATGGAGCAAGTCTGAACTGAAGATCAAGGTGCTTTCAGACGTTTTGGTTAAATGTGACTTGTGGACCAGAGTGTTGCTATTGAACCATTTGGAGTCGCAGCTCCGTCCTTTGCAGGTGGGAATAATGATGCCTCTTCAAGCTGACGGGACCATCAGTGGGCACCTGCCTCCCTCCTGGGAGGCCCCTCCTCTTTTCTCTCCCCCTCCCTCCCTCTCGGCCTTTCTGCTCAATGGAGAGTTTGGCCAAGGTGATAATGAAAGATGAAGACCGATTTCCTTTTTTTTCTTGTTGCTCAAAAACCCACAAGTTAAAGCTGGTGCATTCCAACGGAAATAACGTTAAATATGTATAGCTCTCCCCCGCAGCGATACACTTCACCAGACTCCTGGTTATTAAACACAAACAAAATGGGAGTCGAGAGCTCGCTTCCCGGTGAAATTATTTCTTTTCACCTGCATGTAAACTCTACGGGGAAAGCAGAATCCATGATGGGTATGTGCTATGTGCCAGATATTAAGTACTTAATCTCAGCGTTCCCCCTGAGACCGCTGTGCATTCAAGGTCACTAAACATTGTTCAGTGTCCTTTGAGAGGTGCACTCAGGGTACTGTGCCTGACTTCACTTTGCTTTAATCAGTGGGTTAATGTCACAGAATCCCTGCAGCTTTGTGGGAGGCTGATCATTACCGCATTCCGTCTGGAAGACGCTTGCTCAGGTATGACCAGGGTTCAAGCCCATGTGGGTCCGGCAGGGTCACCCCATGCTGCGCCCAGGTTCCAGGCGATATGCACAGGTGGCTTAGGGGTTTCCCTCACTTTACAAACATTCCCTGGGCAGGATCTCAACTCAAAAATGAGAATCGTTTTTGTTAACGTCTCCCATGGGGAACGAGTTGCAGCCACATCAAAGGTCAGAAGAGGTGGGTGGAAACCGTGGCTTGTGCCTCGGGGGAGGCGGGGCAGCTATGAGCAAGATGACAAGACAGCAGCATGGACAGCTGCGGCTGGTTCCCAGCTTCTGATAACGCCTTTCACTCCTTCAAAGACTTGTCAAAGTGGAACTCTAGGTTAGTAGTCTACCACCTTAGAAAAACGATGTTTCAAATATCCCATTATTTGTTTCTTATTCTTTAATTGTAGCTGAACTGAGAAATAGCTTAAATAATTCTCTCTCCTTCGGCTCTTTCACTGAGAAGCAAAGTGGCTTTTGGTAATCTGTAATGGAAATACACTTATTAATTTGAAAAATGGATCATCAGATAAATTGATTATAATCCTATCTCCTAGTTCTGTGTCAAAGAAGTGTTTTTCATGTCTTATAATTTTTCGGCCCTTTAATACACTAAAAACACAGTAAAGAATTTCATGGTCACTTGACCATAAAGTGAATATATTTTCAACAGGGTCTTGGAAACTTGGTAATCTTGTATCAGAATACAGAGATAAAAATAAACACATCTAAATATCCACTACTGTAAATTTAAATCTAACACCATACTTTTCAGATACGCAAAGATCAGGTTACTGTTTACAGAAGAAGTTTCTCTTGATCACATTGCAATGGTATCATTTCAAAATAGGGCAGATTATTTTCTGAAAAGACGCAAAAAATTTCAAATTGTTCCAATAACCTCTCCAGGTGTGACGAATCAATTCAGTTCTGGATCCTCTGTCACCAGCTCTTCTGACCAGCGGTACTGGCATCTTTTACCATTAAAGGAAAGGGTGGAATTTCAGTGCTCTCTTTCCATTTCTAATGATGCAAGTGAAATTCACTCCTGCCATCTCTAACCTTTCAGATGATCTTTCTGATGTATTTTCTTCTCACCTCTCTGTTGTTTGGTCACTCTCTTTGCCCTGTGTAAGGAATATTTTTCCATTTAAAATGATCGCTTGGAGCAGAATTATTTGTACCATTCAGAAATAATACTTCTCTACCCCAAATGGATGTTTTGCACTGCAAACACATTGGTAGCACAGCCGGAAGAAGCAGGCAGTGCATGGGAACCGTGGTTGTTCTCTGCCCCTCGCAGCCCTGATCAAACAGAGCAGGCAGGTGCAAGTTAGGAGGGCTACCGATTATTTATGGCTTTTAGATACTTTGTGGGTTTAGCTGGTGAGAAAAGTTTTATTCCACTCACATGGACAAAACCCGACTGACTGTCTGGGCTGATTAAATTCGCATTGTTGCGGGGAAGCACATGGCAGGCAGGAGGAGAGTTATGAAATCTCACCGCCCGTGCCATGGCAACGAGGCAAACAGCTCCTGGGAAGAGTGTGGATAATAGAAAGAGCGGTCTTTCTCTTTGTGTTTCCACTGCCAACCGTTGTATCCGTACATCTGCCCGGTGTCCAGGGCGCGAGCAGTGGGCCGTCCGCGAGGCTCCGCTGTCTTTCCTGCCCCTCCTCCTTTTGCTTCTTTACTCAGCGAGCTGCCTGGACGGAACCTCTGTTTCAAGGACAGAGACAAGGAAAGTTTACCTCTCGAGGAACTGAAGATGGGCTGGGAACGGTAACGCAGGCAAAGCGGCTGCAATCAGCCATTTGGATACATCCAACGCGGTGTTATCCTGGCTTTTTAGTTACCAGGACGATGCTGACGCAACTAAAAAGAGGCAACACGTGGAGGAGAGACAAGGACTAAGGTGAAAAACTAGAAAACTCACACAGACACAGCTCTCAGAGTGTGCTGCTCAGAATCACCTTTCTAATTTTTATTTTTCGACAGTGAAACTGGAAAGCAAAGATGCACTCTTGCCAATTTTTCCAGCAATAAATATTGCACGTGGGTATTTGAAAACGAGCTGTCCCTCCGTGTACTGGGACAGTGGCCGTGCCTTCAGGACCCTCCCTCCCTGCTCCCACTTTTCTCTCCGCAGCAGCTCTTGCCTCATCTGGTTCTGCATTCCTGTGGGCAGGACCCCTAGTGATGCAGGCTTAGCAAGCGCAGCTCTGCCCCATGACGCCAGACTCTCCAGGACCATGGACAGCAGCAGAACTGGGTCGGGGGCAGGGGGCGCCCTTCGGGAGTTATACCTCTACCAACTGTGCCCTGTTCCTATTCCACACACCCCTGGTTATTGGCTGCTGGGATTCTCTGGTTTTCTCTTCTTTCCTTTTTATTTTTTTATTTTATTTTATTATTATTATTTTTTTTTTGCGGTACGCGGGCCTCTCACTGCCGTGGCCTCTCCCGTCGCGGAGCACAGGCTCCGGACGCGCAGGCCCAGCGGCCACGGCTCACGGGCCCAGCCGCTCCGCGGCACGTGGGATCCTCCCGGACCGGGGCGCGAACCCGGTTCCCCTGCATCGGCAGGCGGACGCGCAACCACCGCGAACCCGCGTCCCCTGCATCGGCAGGCGGACCCTCAACCACTGCGCCACCAGGGAAGCCCTTCTTTCCTTTTTAAATGTGCCTGGTGTGTACGTACAAACGTTGTGTGTGTCTGAATATATGTAGAGATGTCAATCTCTTTGGACAGAAGCCCCTGCCCTGCCACCTACCTCTGTGTGACTTTGGGCAAATTACTTAGCATTTTTCTTAGTTTCCTCATCTGTAAAGTGAGAGTAATACTATTCTATTAGTATGTTGTGAGAATTAAATGAGATAATTTATGAAAGCACCTTGACAAGTGCCTGATATACAGTGCGTGCTCGGTGAACGTAAGCTGTTACCATCCTGCTCCCGTCTGGCACATGCTCTGAGCCGGTGCAGCGGGTCTCTGTCCAGGGGGATTTCAGTGGCCCTGGCTGTATGGGGGACACAGAGCGCGGGCTCTCTCAGACACGCGGACACACTTGCCCAGCCACCGAGGTGAGCGAGGTCCCTTTTCTTCTCAATGATTCTTCACCTGCTCAAGTGCTGGTGCCAGCCTCCCCGGCCTGGTCTTCTTCTCTGATTTCCTGACTCCTGAACTTAACGTTAGCGTATTTCAGTCTTAGACACCTAAGAACATGATTTTGCTGCCTCTGGGTTTCCTGCCATGTGTTTTCTTCAGTAAGGACTCCCACCCCCAGCGACCTGGACAGCATCTTCTCCAGGCAGATACTGCTTCTTGACTTCTGGGGGGAGAAGATGGGTGAGATTAGGACCCTTTGGTTTTCTGTATTTTTTTGGTTTGTTTTTCCTAGGTACTCTTGCCCTGTGATGCTTCATGCTGTTGGTCTTTAATCTAGGCTCTTCTTTTGTCAGTAGCTGCTGAGACCCTAGGCTGTTTTCTTTCCCTCCCCACCCTCCTCTCCTCCAGTTCCTGGAAAGAAAGTTTATCTGATTGTCAGCCAATCAGTCAGTCAAATCAATCATTCGTCTCACATTTATTGGGTTTCTTCTGTGTTTACACATTGTATTTGGTTTTTATCTATCCAGATGACTTGTCCCCCTATAGTCACCCGCCTAAACCCTGTTTGTATTTGGAGTCTCCCTTCCTACAGGAAGCCCTCCCTGACTCCCTGGGCTGGGGCCTGTGCCTTTGCCTGGTGTTCCTATATACTTACCATGAAGTCCTGCTCTTGTCACACTCACCAGGCTGCCTTTCTCCTCTCCTGTGCTGTAAGCTCTCTGAGGGGAGGGCTCTGTCTTGACCATTGTTCTATCCGTTCCCAGCACCAGGACGGTGCTCACAGGCGTAAGCAATAGTGCTCAATGATAATTAGTTTGGACAAATGAATGAGTGGCTATGACCTCCTTGAGACTGTGACCGTGACTTATGTAACTTTATATCTCCAAGCCTAGCAGATATCTTAACACAACTCTCTGCATTTGAAACATTAAACATGTTGTTTTGGTGACATCACTAATTAATTAATTAATTAATTAATGCGTTGGTCAGCTAAATAGAATAACATATCTTAGCCACCAATACGCGGCAATGTAAATGCGTAGGGGCTTTGAGAAGAGTGGAGGAGAATAACCCACCTTGAACAATTGTCTATGGATTAGACCATCCTGTCACCTTTGCTGTTTAATCTAAACATCACTGTAGCCGTGGAGGTGGTATTATTATGCTCTTTTACACATGAAGAAAGTGGGGCTCATGGAAAAAAATGTCATACTGTCAGGGGTAAAGACACAAAACCAGGCCTTCTGATCCCAAATGCAGGGTCTGTTCTGCTTCATCAGGGTGGCTCTTGTTTACCTTTGGGTGTGTTTCCTCAGGTTCTGGCTCTTCTGATATGACAGAGCTGAGGGGATTGATAATTTGATAGGGGTTGTGAGTGTTTTTTGTGTTTTTTTTTTTTTCTGTGACTGTAACATGTTTAGACCAGAGGTTCTCTGGAAACTGGCCACTTTAAATAAACGGTGTGGAAATCTCTTCTGCAGGAGTTGGTGTGAAAACCTCTGGGGCAACATCTCAGATTTGTTTAGTAGGGAAGGTCCCATTTGCACAGATGGTGCAAGTGAAGATAAACCCGGGTGCCCTGGGGACAGAGGGAGGGGGCAGGTGGTGGGCTAGCTGGGCTCTAAAGATAAGTTATAACTGCTGGTACGGTTCATGTCAAGAGGAGAGCTGAACTCACCATTCGCTTAGACATGCAAGGAAACTTGTGACCCTTAGTTGAGTGTGTTACCTAATGTTGGACATGGCTTAGGGTCCCTGATGGGGGGCTCACAGTCTCAGAGGCAGCCAGCAGAGAGCTCTTGCATCGTACAACATTTTTCAGATAACTTGGCAAGATAACGATTTATCATACATTTTTAAAATATTGAGAAACTTGCCATAATTTGTTATTTTTTCCAGGAGCATCAATAAAATACCCGAGATATATATGTCTGTATGTATATAAAACATTTCCAATCGATCAGAATTCGTAGTTCTCAGTACTGAGTGATTTTGCCTCCTAGGTAACACTTGGCGATGTCTGGTTGTCACAGTGGGGGTGGTGTGTGCTATTGGCATCAAATGGGTGGAGGTCGAGGATGCAGATCAGCCTCATGCAAAGAATCAGTTATCCCCAAATGTCAATATTGCTGAGATTTGGAAATGCTTATCTGTAGCAAATTTAACTCATGGGCAACATCTCTTTATTTCCTTTGCATTTTATTTTAATGGGTTAAAAATTATAAGGAAATGTTCTGGTTTGGGCCAAGATGAAATAGTTCCATTCCTCCTAATTTCTCCCTCTTACAAGTAAAATTTCTGACCATAACACGACAAATAAGTATAAGAAGACTCTAAAGGGTGGAAAGAAGAAAGCCAGTGAGACTGGCTAGAGAGCTTGAGACTTGGGGTGATGTGGCAGTGAATTCCTTACTGCCTACTTGACATCCTAGAGGATGGGCAGACACTTCAGAGCCCCCAGCCCAGAACTGCCAATGGGCACAGGCAAAAAGCCTCCAAGAAAAGCCAGTTCCCCTTAGCCAAAGGGCCGCCGAAGGATGGCCAGCACTAGAAAATGTTACTCCAGCCAAACCAGGAAAAACCACACAGGCTCCTTCCTGCCTGAGACTTTGGACCTTTTACACCCTCCTTACCCCCATCACCCACTCCCATGAAACAGGCTGCATGGTAGTGTCTGTGCGGCTGAGCACGTGAGCACATTGCTAACTTTCAATCGCCAGCCAGTGGGGGTAGGCTGTGTTCCAGTTGCTCTGCTGGGATCGTGTCAGTGGGACTCAGGAGGGAGCAGAGACTCGACCTTGCTCAGCAGTGTGAATGCCCTCCAATCCCCACCTGGTGTCACCAGCGGCCAGCACGGACCGGGGCTCCAGCCCCCACTTGAAAGGAACAAGACAATGGGAGTCAGTTCCCTACTTTTGTGGGGGTGGTGTTGGCAGGGCTCAGGGGAAAAAACACACACAGCCACCTGGCCCTTGCACTACATCTCAACGTGGGACTGCCTGCTAAAAACAGAAGATTTAACGGGACCCAGACTGCCATAATATAGTCTCCCAAATATCCAGGATACAGCTGAAAGTTACTCATCGTACAAAGTACTGGGAAAATCATAACTTGCATGAGAAAAGATAATCAACAGACACTAACACTGAGATGAATCATATTAAAATGATCCGACAAGGAATTAAAATCAGTCATCAAGAAAATGCTTCAACAAATCATTACAAGTTCTCTTGATAAAAATAAAAAGTAGAAAATCTCATCAAAGAAGTAGAAGTTATAAAGAAGAACCACATGGAAATAATAGAACTAAAAAATACAATCGTAAAAAAAAAACACACAAAAAAACAGGTAGATGGGCTCAATAGTAGAATGGGGATGACAGAGGAGAGAGTTGGTGAACTTGAGGACAGATCAATAGAATTTACCTAAACTGAAAAGAAAGAAAATAAACTATAAAAAAAACCTCCAGGACTTGTGGGACAATAATAAAAGAGCTGACATTTATATCATTGGATTCCCAGAAGGAGAGGAGAGAATGAACTGAATAAGTATTTGAAGAAATAATTGCTTAAAACCCCGCAAATTTAGCTAAAGACAAACCTACAAATTCAAGAAGCTAAACAAATCCTAAGTTATATAAATCCAAAGAAATCTACACCAAGAGCCGTTCTAATTAATCTTTTGAAACTAAAGAGAAAGAAAAAATCCTGAAAGCAGCCAGAGAGAAAGGATATTACTCTGGGGTCACACCAGCTCCAAGGACAGCAGATTTCCCATCTGAAACCGCAGAGCCAGAAGGAAGAGGCACAACACATTTCAATTCTCTGTCTAGTGACAATATCCTTTGGAAATGAAGGAGAAATCAAGCCATGCTCAGACGAAGGAAAACTAAGAGGATTTGTTGCTAGAAAACCTATCCTTAAAGAACGACTAAAGGACGTTTTCCAAACAGAGGAAGTGATAACAGAAGAAGGCTCAGGACTTCAGAAAGGAAAGACAACCAGAAAGAGAAAAATAAAGGTAAATGTAATATGCTGACTTCACGAGCTCTTAAATCATACTTGGCTATTGAAGCAAAATTATGACACTATGTGATGTGGTGCTCAATATATGTAGAGAAAATAACATAATTATATTTAAAGGGACCTAGTGGAATTAAAGTTTCAATACTTAAAGTGGTAAAACACTGATACCAGTTTTGTGATAAATTATGCATATATATTATAATACTGAGCAACAAATAAAACTATATAAAGTGATATACTAAAAGGCACTGTAAATAAATCAAGATGAACTCCTAAAAATGTTCAGGTAGCCAATTGGAAAATAAGAAAAGAGAAACAGAAAAATGAGAAACAGAAGAAACAAACAGAAAACAAACTAAATGGCTCACTTGAGCCCTAATAGATCAATAATTAAGTGTAAACAGTCTAAATACAAAAATTAAAAATCAGAGATTGGCAGAAGAGATTTTAAAAATGAAACAATGCAAACTAACATTTGTCTATAAGAAGCTCACTTCAAATACAGTGACATAGGCAGATTGAAAGTAAAAAGATGTCATTTTCTTGCAAAACCTATGCTTATCATGAGCCCAGCAATTGCCCTTGGGCACTTACCCCAGAGAAAGGAGATTTGCATTCACTTGGTACTGGTACGCAATGTTCACAACAGCTTTCCCTTTAACAGCAAAAACTGGAAACAGCCCAGTTGTTCTTCAACAGGTGAGAGGTTAAACCCAGTATGGCACCCCTGGGTCTTGGAACATGAGTCAGCAATAAAGAGAAGATGCTGATTCATGCAACAGCCTGGCTGATCTCGAGTGAATTGTCCTGAGTGTGAAAAGTCCATCTCAGAATGTGACAAGCTGTCTGATTCCATTCACATGGCATTTTGAAATGCAAGCCCGTGGAGCTGGAGAACAGACTAGTGGTTTCAGGGCTTGGGGTTACGGAGGGAGGTGACCGTGGTGACAAGCTCAGGTCCTGGAGCTGTTCTGATCTTCACTGAGCCCCGGTCACACCAACATGCTCATATGATAAAACTGCACTCGTCTAAGTCATGTCAAGCTGGTGGAATCTAAAAGCAGATGGATGGGTTACATCAATGTCCGTTTCCTGGTTGTGATGCTGTTTTAGTGTGTGAGACGTTATCCCTGGGAGAAGCTGGGGGACGGGTGTGCAGAATCTCTCTGTACTATGTATTACAGTGGCACATGAATCTCTAATGATCACAATGTAAAAATTTAAATAATTTTAAGAAAAGCAAATTTTTATTTTTGCAGTTAAAACATCTGGAGGTTGCCAGTTAATGAGTTAGGCTTCAGCGGTCTCTCTATTTCTCCCCACTCCCCACCATTAATCTTTCCCCTCCCCCAGCAGAGACCTCTGGTGCTGCCCTGGGGGAGGGGCTGGCTCAGGAGGACTGGGGGCCGGGGCATCGCCTGCTGCCGTGGTCCTCACGGACCCAGAGCTGCCCTGTCAGTCCCTCCTTCAAACAGCCGGCTTCTCCCAGGGGCAGAAACGGGGCATCTTGCGTCTTCACGCTCACGAGACCCTCAGCGACCCCTGCGTGGGAGAACCGCACCCGTCTCTACATACATCCTGAGATGGAATTCCAAAATGCAGTCAGTCCCATTAAAATTGTTGGCACCTTAATAAAAACCCCCAACACAGCCTGCTCTCTCTCCAGCTGTGGTCTGCGTTTGCCCGGATTTGGACACTCAGCCCTCGTGTTGCTAATGCAATATGTCCTGGAGGGGCCCAGCGATCAATTGTTCTATCACAACCTTAAATTTTTAAAATCTTGGCAGAGAAAGTGATGAAACAGCTTTGCAACGCAAAACCTATGGGAGTTCCACTAGCTTTGAAAATAAGCGCAGTTTGATTTAAAGTCCTTGTCACTTTAATATAAGGCAGGACGTCATTGCGGGGCTCTGCCTGCACTAAAAGTTAAGAACCTTGGGATGGAGTTTAGTTGGCCACCAACGGGGTGGCTTTTGGGAAGCTCCCCCCAGACCATAGTTTTCTAGTCTGTAAAAAAAAAATAGTTGAACATGATGAGCTAAACCTTCAATCACCTTCTGACAGAAACAGTCTACGATTCTGTGAATCCTTGAGGTTTTTCTCAAGGAATACATTGCTCTCACGAGTTCATCTTTACCAAGCACTGTTCCTGCCTCCGGAGAAAACACAATTTCCAGTAACCACAGTTTCCATGCAAATAAAAGGGCCAGAACCAGGTTCCATCATTTTTGGTAAAACTGATGGTCAGAGTCATCACATGTTGTGTGTGGTGAAAACAGCTCTGTGATGGCATTTTACATGATACATCACTTGTCTACGCGGAGGTTCTGAAGGATCTGCCTGTAGGGCTCACCTTCCTTCTAGATGCTTAGAGCTGAAAATGTGTAACTTTTATAAAGCACCTTTAATCAAACATTTTTTTACTTGACTTTTCCCAGGCAATGAGAAGCAGCTGCCATGCTTCCCCCTTCCCAGCAAATCTGGGACTAGGCAAACTTGAGTGTGTTGATTATATGTTTGTACAAAAAGCTTAACTAACAGAAAGTTCCATATAGCCCATGTATGAAATATCATGTGCAGAGAACCCCAAGGCAGACCGAGCATCCTCTCCTCGTTCACTTTGCTGGCCACCCCCAGCTCCTGGGACCCTGTGGGCACCCCCAGCTCCCCAGGGCATGAGCCGTGTCCTGGGGTACTCGGGGAGGATCATGTCCACTGTCACGCCTGCTCTGGTCGCCTACCATTGCTGACGGCCGCCACCCTGTGCTTTTCCCCACGGTTTTCCCGCTTGGCTGGGGCTTCCGTTCTTGGCCCCCTGGACGGTCCAGGGCCCTAGTCCTTTGGCCACTGCTGGCCTCCAGTTCACATTGCTGGTGTGTCACCACGGCCAGGCTCAGGCTGTGGAGGTGGGAGATGGCGCCGTGCTCAGGGTGGAAGACAGGAGCTGAGAAGGGTCTGGGCACCTCTGGTTCCGTGGCTGCCCTGAGTCTCCCTCTGAGAGGAGACTCTTCTCTCTCAAACTCGCCACTCCGTCTGGTAACTTGAAATATCTTTTGAGAACAAACCAACCTATTTTCTCTTGATTGAGCTTTAATTCACTGTATTGTTTTAATGTGTCGTTCTGGGAATTTATAACTGGAGCTCTCAGAAAGTTTCCCCAAAGTTCATGAATATGTGTTGTTCTATCAAAGAGATGAATGACTTGACAGTGATACTTAGGATGGTATGTGCTTCTTGGAAAGTCGGAGAAGGATGCCCTCTTCCTTTAAGTCTACCCTGAGAACACTTTGTCAAATGTCACACTCAAACTAGTGCGCGTTCAACAGCCGGCGGGCGCTTCCTCTCAGACCTGTAATGACTGTCGGTCCTGCACCTTCATCCCTACTTAGGATCCACTTGGATTCAGGATATTCTTTCTTTTTCAAGGGGGTTGTCTTTTTGGATTTCGTAGTGAATTCAGGGATGTAGTTACATTTTATCTCAAAACATCTTTTGTACTGAGATGCACATACACACACACACACGCGTGTATTTTTTTCCTTGCGGAAATACAGAAGCACAGCGACAGAGATTCCGAACCGACATGACGAGATTCTCCCTCTGCAGTATCGGCAGCGGGGTCAGCGTGTACGACTTCACGTCCAAAGTCAGATCTTGATGAGACCCTGCTGTTCATATTTTTAAAAATTCTTGTTAAACTACTCCTCATTCCCTGAACAGAGAATTCTGTAGTCAGCGCTGAGGCCCTTCTGTTGTTAAACTACTCCTCATTCCCTGAACACAGAATTCTGTAGTCAGTGCTGAGGCCCTTCTGTGGACCACGCGACTGACGTGAACAGACGCACAAAATGCACCAGCACCTCAGAGCCAGATGGATATTCAGAGGGTGGGGCCACTGAGGGGGAGGGTCCAGGAGGTATTTTCTGCATCTGGGCGGGATTCTAGTTAACGCATATTTGGACAGCAGAAGAGCATGTGAGCTTGGTGGTCGTTTAGCTGTTTCTAACAGGTAAGCAGCAGCCGACAGTGTTTGTCTGAGTAAAAAGCGTGTCTCTCGAATTGCTGCTTTTCCTATAAAAATTACCCCAGAAGCACACTTTTTAAAGTTCCCACACTAAAAAAATTCAGGAGAAGCAATTTACAAAAAAATCTCTTTCACTGCTCAAAAGCACTTTTTTGGGGGGGAGTAATTTATACTAAGCCCTTTAGAATGTCATATTGGTCCTTTATTAGTAACCTTGACAGTATGATTAGACTCCAAAAAATGTCTACTTGTTAGTGAATAGCTCTCATTCTCTAAACTTTAAAGAGGCTACTCAGCTCTGACCAAAGCATGCTTCATTTTTTAACTTTTTTGCAACAAAAAAGCACAGATGAGAATAAAATATATGTTTAGATCAAGCATGCAATTACACATATCTGGTAACAGTTAATAAATGTTGTAGTTTTATAGGTTTGTTTGAACAGACTCGTTGGCTGCCATAATTAGGGCAGAACTCTTTCATTTTCTGAATTAGAGTTAACTTTAAATTACAATTGCAAAAACGATTTTGTTAAAAAACAGAGAAAACGTAATTTTTAGAAACATTCATTTACTAGTGACAAAAGCCTTTGTCCTCTTAAATGTTATTTCCTCTTTATTATGTTTTGAATCCCATTTACATTTTGTTCAGCTGTTGCCACAAAGAGCGTAAAGTTTAAGTTGCTGAAGTTAAAAAAAGTGAGAGAAAACTCTACCTTCATTGACTAAAAGAAGACAATGAAAGCATTAGCTACATTAATGGAAAAGCATTTTGGCAACATTGATCAAGACCGAGGGGCAAAAAAAAAAAAAAGAAAGAAACAAAAGAAAGCAAAAGCACAAAGCAAATCCCCCAAACCACACCAACAAACTGAGATAAAAACCTGAAACTTTAACCTTCACAGAGAGATCTTGTCATGCTTTTCAAAAGTCCCTAATATTTTTCTGCTCCCACTAAACCCCCCACTCCCAAGTCACTTCACTGCCCGTATGTTATTTAAATGCTGATAATCTTGTTCATGCTAATTTCAATGAGCCACAGCAGACATATAATGCTTCCTCTTTTAATAGGTGCAAAGTGAGTTACTGTCACAAAGCAGATATGAAAAAGGGATGTGAAAAGAGAATCTTGCTTAATCTCTGTAATACGGGTGTGTGAGGGTGCTAACGTTGGTCACCTGAATTATGCATGTCTGTTGTGTTCAAATATCATAAATCAGTGCGTGAATACCCTCCAAATCATTTTCAGTTCGTGAACATTTATATACAGCGCTCTTGAGCGCTGCAAAGACAATTAGTCATATTTGTATGCCGGGATTCATTGAAAGCGAAAAGCAGGAGGCAGAACGAGAACAAAGGCTGCTTTTTGTCAGCTCTTCCAACTGACAGGGATAATTAGCTATATGAAATTGAAATTCCTCAGCGGGGGGTTTCTGTTGGCAATGAATTTTCTTCTGATTCCATTCTGTTATTCTTTTATGCTGTCATCCGTGGCAATTTGTTATTCAGCTTGAAGCTTAAAAAAGCAAAGCATTCCGCTTTTATGAGTAGATGATGTCAGTTTGTACACTGCTGGGAAATAGATATTAAATGTAATCTTTAAACTAAAAAAAAAAAAAAGGAAAGGAAAGGGGAAAAAAAATAAAATCAGTTAAAGAGACAGTGTGCTGTTTACCCAGCCCGCAGAGGAGAAACTTTACAAGAGGTGGTCAGAACTTGTTCAGCGGTATTTGAAGTTGTTCAAGCTCCATTAATCCAGAGCCTTGACTGCGGCTCCAGCCATTCTTCTCAGAGGCCGCAATTTAGTGCCGGAGACGCGAGCGTTCTCTGCCACGTGGCACCAGGCGCCGGCGGCGGCGGACCACCTATTATCCCGCTCAGGTGCGTCGCTGTCTGCTTCGCCTTTCTGTCTTCACCGCGCCAGGAGCCTGAGTCAGAGATCATCTCTTCTTTTGGCTTCCACCCGAATCAAATGTATCCTTAGGAAAGGAGGCTAAAGAAAACCTTACAGCATCCCCCCCGAATGGTCCAGAAGACGGCAAGGACGTTGTTTACGCAGGCCTGCCGGGGCGCTGACTCTGGGCATATTTCATCCGCCAGCTTCAAGACGCCGACCACGTAGCTCGCAGCCCGGTCGCCCTTTGGGGTCTTGCCGTCTGCAGGCAGAACCCACCGCGTGTTGTGGAGTGTAGACCGGGGTCCGCCTCTCACCTCTCCAGCTCCAGCCGCTTCTGTGCCTTGTGGGCAAGAGGTCCGCTTCCCCGAGCCCCTCCCCCTGTCTGTAAAGAGCGCTCATGTGCAGGGCCCGCCCTCACTGCCTCTGTGGGGAAGGACGTGTGGGAGGCCTGGGTGCAGGGGGTCCCTCTTCAGAGCTGGGCCCCGCTACCCTTCCTCACGGGGCTCTCTGCCCGCTTACCCTCTACTTGGTCTTTGGCCCATCGTGTTCGCAGCATCCACTCTTTGGAAGCAAGCACGCGGGGTGTCTCCCGCGGCGGGCCGTGCTGGGTCCTGGGGAGATGGGAGCGGTGGGGTAAGGCCGCTGACGAGCCCTGGTTTCTCAGAGCCCTGAGTACAAGCTGCATGTCAGCCACCCACAAAATCTGTTTAAACGCCGTTGCTTGGCCCCCTCACCAGATCTACGGAATCAGGCATTCAGAGGAGGTGCAGGAGTCTGAGTTTTCAGTAGCCGTTTAGGTGACTTTTGTGTATGTTAAAGTTGGAGAAGCGCTCGCCCTTGGAAGGTCCCTGGGACTGCAAGTGAATTCTTGCTTTACCATTAATTTTCTAGCACAGAGACTCGGACGCCCTGTTGCTTCTGTGTCCTTAGTTCAGTCTCTGGGGCCGTTAGCAGATCACCCGGATTGTCCTGCAGGCACAGGCGGTCCAGAACAGAGGCGCCCTCAGGACAGGCCCACCGAGGCCAGTTCAAATAGCTGCGTAAGTGCCGAGGCTGAACCAGACGTGGAGAGAAGAATGGGCCCCATAGCCTGTGGCTCGAAACACGCGGCGGGTGTCTGTGTGCGCGTTGTTTGCCTGATCACAGAGCAAACGCGCCCTGGAGGCCGTGTTGTCTCTTTTCTAGATACATCTTTGCACATGTCACGTGGATTCTGGAAACACAAAAGAAACAAATTCCTCTGTTTTAAAAAGCTTTTCTTCCCGACTTGCAGTTTTCCATTAAGCCTCCTTAACTTTCTTCTGCCTCCGTTTTTTCCCTTCACCCATCTCCAGTCTCCTCAGAGTTGGGAAGGTTTGTTTTTCCCAGATGAAAGTTACCTAATCAGAATCGACACCCCGGCGACTGAATGCAAAGAAACAGCAACAACAAAAATCTAATGTTCATCAAAAACAAAAATCTCGTGAGGTGTTGCAGAGTTCCAGCTTGCCGCTGTGCCTATAAATATGCCCCGTGGACCCTCCTGGCTGGATGAGGCGGCGTTGAGATCAGAGAGCCTCACTTAACTAAGGAAATATTCTACGCAAGCTGAAGGAGAGCGTGCCAAGGAAAGGAAAAGGTCACCCACAGATACAAGAACTCGTCAAGACAGAAAAACATTGCTGAATACAGACCCTTCTGGAAGAGTATTTTAGAGAAAGACTCAGTGAATTCAAAACCAAACCCAAAGCCATAATTTTTCTTTGGGGACTGAATTAAATTGAAAATCAGCGTTTATCCACTTTTCCCGATGGAAATGTCTCTGAAGGGCTGAATGAAAATCTTGTGACTTTCTTCAGCAATGAGTTACTGTTGTTTTGTTTTTTAGTCTCACAAGCTGGAGTTTCAGAAATTTGGATAAGCGGAAGGAATGGGGCTTGGGAACTTGCTCACTTTCTCGACGGACCTTGCCAATCACCAGTGCGGGGGCAGGTAGAAGAGTATGGATGGATAAGGATGCCCACCACCATTTCCGAAGAACTGGGAAACGTCCGCCTGTGACGCCAGTCGGGACCGTCTTGGTAAGGTTACTGGGGGACCCTTCTCAAGCTCTGTCCCTTTAGCAAACACTCACTTCCCAGGTGTCTGTGTGCCAGTGATCGTGAGAGACTCAGTACAAGCCAGACTGGTCTCCACAGAGTGGGCAGTAAAGTCTCCAAAGAAACTCATCTTGAGATCAGAACCACCCCCCGCCCCAAAGATGTTACACCCCCCGATGGAAGAGAACAGCCAGCATTAGGGCTCTAAGGTAGTTATGATCAGCTCAACCATTGTCATATTTTCAATCTTCTTGCCCATTTTTGTGACCTATCAGACAGTTGAGATGAGGACAACACTGAGAAGATAAAGTCCTCCCCATGGGTACGGCCAGTGAGTAGAAATAAAGTAAATGGGGTTACTCACCCTGGAGAAGAGAAAGCTAAATAATGTGTAAATGATAAACATTCATGAGTTATGGAGAATAGTTTTGTAACTCTCTCTACAATAGAACAGGACATTTTTTACTCTAAGGCCAATTGGAGTCTGGAGTCAAGGGCAAGAGGAAAACTAAGAGGACGAACACACACATTTTCTGGAGTGTCTCTGGAGTAGCTCTGGGAGAAACGGTCACCACTGGCTTCCTCTGGGGAGGAAGAAGAGGGGCTGGCAAACAGGTGGGAGAAACTCTGCTGTGTGGCTTTGCTCCTTTGAATTTGATATATGCGAATTATTTTAAAAGCTAAATGAAAGATTAAACAGCATCATAAAATGATAGAACAACTTATTGCAAAGAATGAAGCCCAGTGACATCCTTTGTGGGTGGAGTTGCTATGAGTAGAGGGAAGAATGGAGTAAACCATCATTTTGTAGATTTAGGTTGATCAGACAAATAATTTTTCAGAATCAAATCATCAACTCCTATTATTCTTCTAAAAGTAGTTCAAATGGTTAACTCAATTCTTTTCTTTCTCACTTCATTATACTTCTAACGATGACATTTTTATAGAAGTGAAGCAAATTCTTAATAAAATTTGTACTTTTCTTCCTCTAGAGTAATCGTTACAGAAAAGTTAGCCAATATTTCCACTGAAATATTTTTGCTTTATTTCCCTGTTAATAGCCTGTGAGGCACCTGGTAGGGAAATCCTGATCCTTAAAATTGCCCCTAAAGAGGAGTTCCAATTCTTTTTCAGAGAACATTTACCAGGAAACTCAAATTTCATAGAAAAGGGAATCAAGGCATATTTTTGAGATTCGTGTTTTGGTTTTCCTCCACATCACAATTTTTCTGCAGTTTATCCAGGGGAAGACAGAAGCATGGCACCAAGGTTAACCTCCTTCTCATGGAGAGTAGGAGCCAGCTGTGCTGGAGTTTTCTCCCCATCCTGCCCCCATGCCAAGCCCCCTGACTTACAGAAAGTAAACAACAAATTATGTTTATTGAAGAAATAAATGCATCCCCGGGTTTGATGAGCCCCAGATAAGACGTCTCGAGTAACGTCTGGATGTCTCTGCTCTAAACAAAGGCATTGCCGGCTCCAAGTTTGACGTCATTTGTTCATTTCACCTAGTGATTTCATTCAATCTCACACGCTGTTATTAAGCACCTACTGTGTCCAGCCCTCGGGGAGTGGGCTCAGCGCACATGGTCCCAGACCACTGGCACTCAAGGAACAGACTCTCCTCAGAAGTTGTAAATGTCGATTTATAGCTGTGTTTTATATCTTGGTTCCTAAAAATGAGCTCTGCAGGCACAGGAGGCACACTTGGCCATCATGGGAGATTCTGAAAGACTGTCTTTCAAACGCCCTTCCTTCCCAGAAACGGCCCCGTCTGTCAGATCCCAATCTCTGCCACCAAGTTTTGTTTTGGAAAATGAGCTGCACAGACAAAATAGCTGTTCCCATAATTGTCTTGAAGAGCAAATTAAATGAGTGTTGTGACTGCTCTGCGGCACAGACCCGTGTTATCTGTAGTCCCTTCCCGGCCCGTGGTGACCCGCGTGTTCTCGCCCCCCGAGGACACTCTCAGTTCTGCAGGGACGCAGAGCCTCTGACCATCATCTCTTCCTGCTCTGCGTTCCCCAGGATGCTCAGCTGCTGCCGTGACCGCCCCTCCACGCCTAGGGGACGCCCTGGCTCTACCTGGATCAGACCGCGTTTTACACTGGATCTTCTTTAGTTACATTTCTGGCTTTTTCACTAAATAGAGATGGTGGGACTCTATTTTCCCTGAGCACAGAGAATGTGCTTTACACATTTGCATCCCAGGCAAGCTGTACAGAGCTTGGAAACTGTTGTTGTTGGACGGGTGCCTGAGTGAGTGGATGATGGCATCGTTTCATGCCTTAGCGTAGCTTTCAGAAGAAGCCTTCATTTGACTTAGATCCCCCGATGACGACATGGTGACAACATGCAGACTCCAGGCTGTGTGTGAGCCTGTTTTCCTTAGTGATCACAGGCCTGAAGGCGGAGGACGTCTGGGTTTGAGTCCAGGCCATGTAACTGACTAGTTTTCATGTAGCTCTTGGCTTCCCTGAGTCTCAGGATGGTAACACCATCTATCTTAGAGATTGTGTCGTATTTTTGTTGTTCTTCTAAAGAGAACCACTCTCCTACTTGACCCACAATTCCTGCAACCCCTTCTTTGTGGCAGGCACAGAAGATTAGCTCTGTGTCATAGCTACTGGTCCATCTCTCCTGGTCATTATGTGGCATCGTGCTGAGAGCAGAGCCTCTGGAGGGCTCCTCGAGAACCTGACCATCACCATCTCCTCCGCAGTGTTTGCAGAGACCCCAAGGCTTGCAATCCCGGAGTAGACCCATGTATTCAGAGGTGAGGTAAGTCTGATTGTGTAGACATCTGGGAAAGGAACAAAGAAGGTTTTCCCTCTGCGTGTCGTCCATTCAACTATGGACCAGTTTGGTACAATTTGTGCATGTGTGTATGTGTGTGTCTGCGCTCACATGTGCGTGCATGTGTGTGCATGTGCATGTGTGGGGAGATGAAGGGGCAGGGGTCCCAGGCCACGCCCCCCACTGCAGCTCCTCTTCTGTGAGGATGCTCTCATGGTCCATGGATCTCATCCTGATTCCAGGACAGAGGGTCAAAGCCTCTGTAAGCCCTCAGACAGTGGCCATGGTGCATGTGATAAAAGCAAGTCCACATCCAGAATCTGTGTCCATCCAGGTCAGAGTGGGACACTGCCTCTCCCAGAATGGAGGGGTCCCTTGGAATTGGCTTGCTGACACATGGCTAGCTGGACTCCCTCAGAGGCCGTTCTTTGCTGGGGCTCCGTGCTGGCCT
The DNA here is from genome assembly GCF_002837175.3 of Physeter macrocephalus. Lineage (NCBI taxonomy): Eukaryota > Metazoa > Chordata > Mammalia > Artiodactyla > Physeteridae > Physeter > Physeter macrocephalus. The sequence continues at coordinate 87,337,922 of NC_041232.1, read as the reverse complement.
CTGTGGCTGGCCGGCTGGCCTCCTGCAAGGATGATGGCTGACCGTCGTGGTGAGTGGGCGCCCATGCTGCAGGGCTCACGTGAGGCTACTTTGCCCATAAGCCATCGCCAGGTAGGTTGACATCTCTGGGCCGCATCGTCCTGTGTCTGACCTCCAGATGCCTGGATGAGAGGCTCTTTGCCTGCTGCAAGGGCAGGGTATGTGATCCTCCATACTTTGATTTGAACTGTTGGTCAGTAGGTCTGTCATGTTGTCTCTTCGACGGATTGTTGGCCCTCAGCTGCCTCTCCCAGCTCTGTGTCCTCTTGCTGGCTGGTTTCCGTCTGTCTGAAACGCGGAGATACTGCACCAGCTCTCACACCTGCCCCGCCTGCATCCCTGACCAGCAACTGCAGGAGGGAATACCAACTCTGTCCAGCTGGCAAGACCCCCGCACTGGAGTCAGCTTCCAACTCTCTTGGGGAGGAGAGCATCTACTTCATGTGATTAACAAGGAATATCCTCAGCTGATGGTGAAGGAAGTTGGGCGGGTGGGCAGTGGGCAAGCATGGGTTCAGCTCGAGCCGCAGGACAAGGAACGCTGGTGGGGCCAACATCACTTGCTCCCCAAGTGTTTTAGGAAAGTTGAAGATTCTGAGTGGCTGGTGTGTTGCTGTGGGTTGGGGGAGAGACCCAGGATGTGCTGTGTGAGGACAGGGGATGGGTGGGTGGGGTGAGGGGAGAAACAAGGTCACCACGCCAATACAGACACCAGACAACGTCAAGCAGGTTAGAGTCCAGTAAAGTTAAGGCCCGAGAAGAACCACAAAGGAACATTTTGGTTGTGGTCACTTTTGTGAAGACAGTTCAAGACGTGAAGATAAAAGTATCTTCCTGAGGCTGTAGCTCTGCCTTTCTGCCAGATCTGGGTTTGAGGTGAGCATCACATGTGGTTAAGAGCAGGCCATTGGGGGTGTCTGCCCCCAGCAGCTGTGTGATCCCCTGGGCCTCAGTTCCCTTATCTGAAGATCCCAATAATTGTTGTCACATCACCACACTGTCACCAGGTAGCAGGGCACCAGGTTGTCAGGACAGTTTTCCTGATGGAAAAACAGGCAAATATCCCCTGAAACTTTCAGTTTGATTCTACCATATTAAAAGGGAGAAGGACAGCAAACATTCTGGTGTAAGTGATCCACTTTGTCTAGGAGACATACTTTACAGATACAAAGAGGTCAGAGCACTTCATTAAAAATATATTGTCGGAAGAAAAGAACCAATTATGGTTCACATGATATGAGTGATCAATATAATTAAGAAATGAACTCCCTATAAAAAGGCTGGTGAACAGCATATTCCAGCAGGATTGATATTGTATGGGCTAATTAATGATTTATCAAGTGTCAGCAGTGGGCAAAGCACAATGCTAGATGTTATAGGGTATACAAAATATATTTCCGTTACTAAGGAGCTCGAATATAATAGTCTGATCATGCATAACAGAGGGAGGATGTGATCGGTGGGGCCAAAGGGGCAGGAAGATGAGCTTGGACATTCAGATGAGGTTTTCCATGTATCAGCATTTCTGCCCTGAGTGTTCCATCTGAAATATTCAGAGAAAATTTATTTAACTAAAGTTTCAGTCATATTCCCTTATAGATTTGCTTCTGTGTTCACAAATATAGATTCTGTCCTCTTTGGGAGCAAAACTGTTTGGGTTACTCAGAAAGGGGGGAAATGCCCTTTCACTATCTTGATCTGGAAATGGAAATGAAAGCAGGAAGTCAATTAGGTTTTTGGAAAGCACACGACATGGTTCTTGTAAGTGGGAGGCTGATGGGGAGAATCTGTCCTGTGTGAGTCAGGACAGTTGTGTCAGCGGCTGTAAGAGCAGCACCACGTCTCGGGGACAGCCGACTGATGTGCAGCATCTCCTGGGGCTGCGGGTTCAGAGGTCTGGGCTCCTCCTCCTGGGGGGCCACTTTCTTCAACATGGGGCTTCTTCAAAGCCCCCAGATCCTTTTCGTTAGGCAGCTGATCACACAAGACTGTTAGAATTGAGCCACGGCACAACAGACACAACCTTGCCCCCCTCTCCTTGAGCAAACACATTCCCACGGCCCCAACCTGACGCAAAGGAGGCAGACTTTCTGGTGAGAGTCGTGCGAGTTCTCGCCTCAGCCTTGGCTTGAAAGCCGTCCGGCATGGTGTGAACGCTTTGCAGGAGGGAGGATGTAACACCTGTGGGAATCAGCCGTGGGGGAGGGCACGGGTGTGCAGGCTGGGCCTGCTCTGCACCGTTGCTTCCAGACTCATGTCCATTCACCCAGCAGGACTTTAGTCCAGTGACTCCCTTTGTCCAAAAGATTAAAAGCTGCCGCCTCTTCGCAAGTGTCTCATGGGCTACAAGGCAGGGTGGACAGCAGGGGAGAAAGGGATCATCAGCTTGAAAGAACCACATCTGTCTGTCTAGCTATGTATATCTTTATATATATAAGGCTATATATAAACCTCATGGTAACCACAAATCAAAAATCTATGATAAATACACACACAACAAAGAGAAAAGAATCCAAACATAATACTAAAGATAGTCATCAAATCACAAGGGAAGGCAACAAAAGAAGAAGAAAGGAACAAAAAGAACTTTTAAAAAAAACAGAAAAAGTTAGCAAAATGTTAGTAAGTACACACCTAACAACAACTACTTTAAACATAAATGGAGTAAATGCTCCATTCAAAAGACAAAGAGTGGCTGAATGGATACAAAACAAGACCCATATTTATGTTGCATACAAGAGATTCACTTCAGACGTAAAGACACACAAAGATTGAAAGTGAGGGAATGGAAAAAGTTATTCCACGCAAATGGAAATAAAAAGAAAGCTGGGGTAACAATACTTATATCAGACAAAATAGACTTTAAAACAAAGGCTGTAACAGGAAACAAAGAAGCACATTACATAATTATAAAGGGATCAATCCAAGAAGAGGATGTAACAATTATAAATATACATGCACCCGGCATAGAAGCATCTAAATACATAAAGCAAATATTAACAGACATAAAAGGAGAAATTGAGTGTAACACAATAATAGTAGAGGACTGTAACACCCCACTTACATCAATGGACAGATCACCCAGACAGAAAATTGATAAGGAAACACAAGTCTTAAATGGCATATTAAATCAGATGGACTTAATAGACATATATAGGACATTCCATCTGAAAGCAGCAGAATCCACATTCTTTTCAGTGTATATGGAACATTCTACAGGCTAGATCCCATGCTAGGCCACAAAACAAGTCTCAGTAAATTTAAGATTGAAATCATATCAAGCACCTTTTCCAACCACAACACTCTGAGCCTAGAAATCAACTACAAGAAAAAAACTGCAAAAACCAATAAACACATGGAGGCTAAATAATATGCTACTAAACAACCAATGAATCGCTGAAGAAATCAGAGGAGAAATTAAAAAATACCTGGAGGTGAATGAAAACAAAAACACAATGATCCAAAATCTGTGGGATGCAGCAACACAGGTCTAAGAGGGAAATTTACAGTGATACAAGCTTACCCCAGGAAAACAAGAAAAATCTCAAATAACCTAACCTTACAGCTGAAGGAATGAGGAAAAGAAGAACAAACAAAATCCAAAGTTAGAAGAAGGAAAGAAATGATAAAGATCAGAGCAGAGATAAATGAAACAGGACTTAAAAGAATAGAAAAAAATCAAAGAAACTAAGAGCTAGTTCTTTGAAAAGAGAAACAAAATTCATAGGCATTTAGCTAGACTCATCAAGAAAAAAAGAGAGAGGGCCCAAATAAGTAGAATCAGAAATGAAAAAGAAGTTACAACTGACACATACACATTCAATGCAGTCCCCATCCCCATCAAAATACCAATGGCTTTTTCCACAAACTAGAACAAATAATTCTAAAATCTGTACAGAAATACAACAGAACCTGAATAGCCAAAACAATCTTGGGAAAGGAGAACAAAGCCAGAATTATCATGCTCCCTGACTTCAGACTATACTACAAATCTACAGTAATTAAAACAGTATGGTACTGGAACAGGAACAGACACATAGAGTAATGGAACAGAATATAGAGTCCCAAAATAAACCCACACTTATACTGGCAATTAATGTATGACAAAGGAGGCAAGACTATACTGGGGGAAGACAGCCTCTTCAATAAATGGTGCTGGGAAAACTGAATAGCCAGATGTAAAAGAATCAAACTGGACTACTTTCTTATAATGTATACAAAATTAAACTCAAAATGGATTAAAAACTTAAATGTAAGGCCTGAGGCCACAAAACTTCTAGACGTGAACATAGGCAGTATGTTCTTTGACATCAGTCTTAGCAGTATTTTTTTGGATCTATCTCCTCAGGCAAAGGAAACAAAAGCAAAAATAAAGAAATGGGACTACATCAAACTAAAAAGCTTTTGCACAATGAAGGAAACTATCAACAAAGCAAAAAGGCCACCTCCTGAATGGGAGACAATATTTGCAAATGATGTATCTGATAAGGGGTTAAATTCAAAATACACAAAAAACTCATACAACTCTCAACATCAAAAAAAAAATCCATTAAAAAATAGGCAGAGGACCTGAATAGGCATTTTTCTAAAGAAGACATAGAGATGGCCAACAGGCACATGAAAAGATGCTCAACATCATTAATCGTCAGGGAAATGAAAATCAAATCCACAATGAGAGTTGTTAGAGAGTAAATCCACAATCCTCACACCCGTCAGAATGGCTATTATCAAAAAGACAACAAATATTAAGAGTTGGCGAGGATGTGGGGAAAAGGGAACATTTGCACTGTTGGTGGGAAAGTAAACTGGCGCAGCCACTATGGAAAACAACGTGGAGTTTCCTCAAAAAATTAAAAATAGAACTACCATATGATCCAGCAATTCCACTTCTGGGTATTTACCCAAAGGAAACAAAAAGACTAATTTGAAAAGATATATGCACTCCTGTGTTCACTGCAGCATTATTTACAATAGCTAAGATTCGGAAGCAGTCTAAGTGTACATCAACAGATGAATGGATAAAGAAGATGTGGTATATATAAACAATGGAATATTACTCAGCCATAAAAAAGAATGAAATCTTGGCATTTGCGATAACATGGATGGACCACTTATGCTAAGTGAAATAAGTCAGATGGAAAAAGCAAATACCCTACGATTTCACTTATATGTGGAATCTAAAAAACAAAACAAATGAGCAAGCATAACAAGAGAAAGAGAGTCATAGGTACAGAGAGCAAACAGGTGCTTGCCAGAGGGGAGGGTGGTGGGGGGCATGAGAGAAATAGGTGAGAGAGATTAAGGGGTACAAACTTCCAGGTACAAGATAAATGAGTCGCGAGTATGAAATGTACAGTGAGGGGAATATTGTTTGAATTATGAATACCTAATACCTTTGTGTGGTGACAGAGGGTAACTAGACTTATCGTGGTGATCATTTTGAAATGTATGGAATTGTGGAATCACCACGTTGTGAACCAGGAACTGACGTAGGGTTGTAGGTCAATTACACTTCAGACACAATGAGACAAAGTCATGGAAATAGAGATCAGATCTGAGGTGGGAGTAGGGGGAGGGGAAGCAGACGAAGGTGGTCAAAAAGTACAAACTTACAGTCACATGATGAGTAAGTACCAGCGGTGCAAGGTACAACATGATAAATGGAATGAACACGTGCGTGTTACGTATGAAAGTTGTTAGAGAGTAAACCCTCAGAGTTCTCATCACAAGGAAAAAAGTGCGTTTTTTCTATTTCTTTAATGTTGTATCTGTATGAGATGATGGATGTTCACTAAACTTATTGTGGTAATTATTTCATGATGCATGTTAAGTCAAATCCTTATGCAGTACACCTGAAACTTGTACAGCGCCGTGTGTCAATTTTATCTCAACCTGGAAGAAAAAAAAGAAAGAAATTTGTATCCCTTTCTGCCCCCAAAATGCAAAACGTTAAGACATTTGTACAACAGATACAGTGCCCTAGCCATTGGGTTACACTACCTCCTAGATCAGTCAGTGTCATTAGCAGCTAAGCGAGGCTTCTCCCCCGACATCATGCGTTTATTCCATTGCTACAGCACCAGCTCTGATAAGGAGAAACGTTTGTTTTCTTTATCCCCTTTCCTACCCCCTCTAAGGAGATGGTCCGACGACTCCAGCGTTGTGTACATTTTGCATGACACTCTGTGTCACTTTATCTGGGATATCAAGGTTAATATAGAAACATTTTATGACTGTTGTCTTCCTGGGACGGTTATGGAAATAAGATGTCTATCTCACAGAGTTCTCTCAGCAAAGGGAAAAAATGTAAAAGAAATAGAAATAAATAAATAAATCGGAAAAAGTAACTCACAAACAGTTTTGCAAATATAAAGTGCGTGAGCGATTGTGTCCTGAGGGTATAGAATTAACTCACACGATGAGAATTTATATTTTATGTGAGTTTTATTTTTATACACCTGCTTTTCTTTGCAATTCATGAAAAAACATATTGATATCAAGGCAGTCATGCTGTCACAGAATTCATAATCCTAACTGGGAGACTTCACATCAATATGACACGTCTCTTTTATGCTAACTCTAGCAATTTAGAAAAAGGTGCAGGTTATAAACAGCAAATAAAACTTCGCCATTTGTTTGCCTGATACATTCTCTTTCCATTCAGTGGAGTCGTGGGCTCCTGCTGGCTTTGGAGAAATCCGAGTTGGCAGGAAGGGGAAGGGCTTGTAGCCCAAACTCAAGAGTCACCTGCACGTCCTCCTGTGGGTTTAAGTCAGGCGGGTTTGTCGGCATTTGGGCTTTCAGACTGTAGGCTTTGGGCTGAAGGTTGAAGTCCACTCCAAGCTTGACTGTGCTGCGTGGCCCTGTGTGGGTTACAAAAGGGGTCAGTGAACGGGCCGTGAAGGGACTGGTACCAATTGCTTAGGCTTTTCTGGTCACGTGGCATCTGTTGCGTCAACTCAGCTATGCTCAGTGCCGAAGCAGCCATCAGCCTTGGTCTGTCCCCAAAACACCTTTTATTATGTGCCCGAGCTGTGAATTTCATACGATGCTGCGTGTCCTGACATGTGATGATTCTTTTCATTTCTTCAACCACTTAAAAATCATTCTAGTTCATGGGAGGCACAGAAGCAGGATTTGGCGTGTGGGCCGCCGCGTGCTGACCCCTGGACAGAAGGCAGGCTCCGCATCAGGCTGCTGGGTTTTAACCCGCTTTTGTGCTTCACTGGCCGAGCTGCGCTGAAGCGACCTGCTTGGATGTCATGGGTTCTTTGTACAGTGGGGCTCCTACCCTTCCTTCCAGGGTGGCTCAGGGAATCACAGGGGCCATGAGCACAGATGCCCTGCAGACACGTGCCCCCAGAACTGCTCTGCAGGGCTGGGTTCCGGACGCCCCTCACGTACCAGGGGGTCTAAACACCGTGGCTGCTGGGCACCCAGCTTGAACGGGTGGAGGATCCCGGCAGGGACGGTGGTTGTCGTTTCCTCTCTCACAGCCTTGCTCTAGCCTGCGCGGGGTGTGGGGCCCGCCCTGCACTAGGGGCTCCCGGTGGGTGTGGGGTTGGGCCCCGCTGTCTCTGAGGCCCGTGCGGGTGGGCGCCCAACGTTGCACGGCTCAGCAGCGTGATGCCATCGCCCCATGACCGAGGCAGGTGTTCAGCGCTGGGAGGGCCTGGGAGCAGGAGGGCTTGTGCCGTGTCCTCCTGGGGCGCCTGCTTCACTTAGTGTGGCCGCGGGGACGGAGCCACGTTTGGGGCCCACTGGTGGGAATTCAGCAGGCAGTGCTCAGACATTTGGAGGGTGTTACTGCCCCACAGGTAGAAACTTCTCGTTTTGCTGTCTCTCTGTCTCTCTCCGTCCTGTCCACTTTTCTCCTAATGCACCCTGGCAGCCTGGCCTATGGATGAGACAGATCACCTGACTTGGAAGGAAACACCGTGAGAAAGCAAGTGGAGAGGAAGCATCACGGGTGAGCGGGGCATGGCTGCCTCGCCTGTTCTCACCAGGTGATGCTGCCTCGTGGGTGAAGAGAAAGCAGAGACCAGGACTGAGAGGGCCCACTTCCATCCACAGCAGGAGCCGGGTCATGTGTGGAAGTCTTTCAACTAAAAACGCGACCAGCACTTTATTCTATTTTTAAAAATTAATTAATTAATTTAAAAAACGTCTTTATTGGAGTCTAATTGCTTTACAATGGTGTGTTAGTTTCTGCTGCAGAACAAAGTGAATCAGCTCTACACATACATATATTCTATTTTTCTAAAAAACAAAAAGAGGCATGGACCACGGGATAGTCATGCTCTAATGGCCAGTGAGGAACTTGTAAACAGTTGTATTTCTTCAAATGCCATTTTGTGTGTACATTGTCACTGAGGCACCGATCCCAACTCAGTTTAAGTGATGTGAGACGTAGTTGCATTCTTTCGGGGGGTGGGGTGGGGTGGGTTAAAAATTTGCATAAATAGTTCGGGTCAGCTGATACCTCCCCGGAGGGAGAACGGCCCTTACACCCGTTAGAGTCATAAGGGAGATGGAACTGTCTCTACGCTTTCGGGGTAAAGCTCAGAGACCCCCAGGCCCTCAGGAAGGTTACTGTTTAATTCAAAGAGGAGACCATGGCTGAGGCTGTCCCCCCAGGTTGAAACGTTTCTCTCGACCCTGCCCCTCACCCGGGCCGGACCACCTTCCGCATCCCCAGGCTGCAGGGGACGCACCTCGACTTTCCTTCCTTCTCCTTAGCTCTGGATGCACCGCAGCGTTTCCCTGCGCGATGCCACCTCGCCCCGCAGCGTGCGCGTCCGGTCAGCTCGGTCTTGCCCACGGCCGGCCAGCAGCGCGGGGGTGGCGAGGGTGCAGGGGCGTCCTTGGGTGGACCGCGGTCCCACAGACGCGCGCTGGCCCTGCCTGCGCCCGGCTCTGAAGCTTCTCGGGCACGTGCGCTTTAAACATAACTGGTTTGTTTATCACAGCAGCCTCTGCGATTTCTTAACCCCTTCACATGTCTTCTCAATTATTAATAATTCTCTCTTACTGGGCGATGCCTTCTTTTGGGACTTCTTCTTCTTTTTTTTTTTTTTTTTGCGGTACGCGGGCCTCTCACTGCCGTGGCCTCTCCCGCCGCGGGGCACAGGCTCCGGACGCGCAGGCTCAGCGGCCATGGCTCACGGGCCCAGCCGCTCCGCGGCATGTGGGATCTTCCCGGACCGGGGCACGAACCCGCGTCCCCTGCATCGGCAGGCGGACTCTCAACCACTGCGCCACCAGGGAAGCCCAGGGGACTTCTTAGAAAATATTTCTGGCGAGGGCTAATTCTTTTATTTATTTAATATACTTTCATGTAATTTTTGCAGAATCGTCATCAATATGCCATCTACTGCAGATCTGAGAATTCCTTCCTGATTCTTTGATTAAGCCTGCATCTCTTTTAGAGGTCCGCACGCAGCCACACACGCACACACACAGTCTCTCTCTCTCTCTCTCTCTCTCGGTCTCTCTCTCTCTACTAAGTTTTGGTGGTGTCCTTCTTTCTTAAACAGGATGGCTCTGAAATCAGGCAGCACTTGGCTGGCCCATGCCTTCCACGCGTCCTGCACGCAGTTTGCTGTGTATTTCCCGGGACCCTGGCTCAGGTGACCCTTCCATCTGCATGTGGCTGGCCGCGGTCCCCGTAGCGCTCTGGGCCCCTCGTCACTGGGACCCTCCCTGCTCACTCGGCCGTTGCCTGATGGAGCAAAGAGGGAGCCTGGCGGCTTTTGGCAAAAACCAAACACGCCACGTCAGCCTTCTGGTGCAAAACTTTCACTTTCCAGGAGAAATGCCAGCGGATGAAAGACCCCAGCTCAACCTTTTCCTCTGGAAGCCGGAGGGGAGAGGCTTGGGGAGAGCTGGAGATGCTCACGTGAGCCCCCGGCCAGCCCCCCGACCACCCGCCTCACCCCGAGGCCCCCATGACCAGCGGGCGACTCCGTCGGGGCGCTGGAGCCTGAGGCTGGGGCCGGGGCGGGAGCGCAGCCCCGGGGCCAGGCTGACGGGAGTTCCCAGCATCACAGCTTTCCCCTTCCCAAGAAAAAACAGTGTTATTATTATATGTCTAATTCCCTAATGTGTGACCTAGCAGCCCGTATCATCTTACGGAGGGTGAAGGGCTGAGAGGAGGGTGGACGTGTGATCAGAGCTTTCAATATCCCCCCCGCCGGCCCTTACATCATCCGCCGCTCTCTAAGAGGATTTTCAGCCGGCTTGGCTTCGTTATTAAAATAGTAATTAATTTTTTCCTCTTCACAAAACCCAGGGACCTTCAGATGGAGGCCTCGGCAGCGAGGGCAATCTCCTTTTGAAAGTGGCCTTTCTGGAAGCCGTAATCGGCTCACCAGCTGTACAGTACACATGTTCTCCAGTAAATGTGATTAAAGAGCTGCACAAAAAACCCCTTGCAGAAAAGTAATTCAGTTTCCAGAATAAAAAGTTTGATAAAGTTGTGCAATGCTCCAATGACAACACATAATAGAAGGCTAGAGTTTTATCCCCTTGAAGGATAAATGAACGGCCAGAAAGGTCTGGTAGTTCCCAGAGAAAAAACATCTGCTACAGCTAATTCACGTGCACTTTCCTCTGACTGCAAACCTCACCGGCCACGTCAGCCAGCGGGAGGCCCAGACTCGCTGCTGGCGGGACAGTTTCAGGCTGGGGTCCCCGTGTCCTCCTCGGCCCCCGTCGGGGCCCGCCCCGCCGCACCCCGTGACCGGCATCCCCGCAGAGACCCACAAGGGGCCAGGACGGGGCGCCGGTGGCGGGGACCTTCATTTCTATTCAAGGCGGGCTGCGTGCAGGGGACGCTTAAGACCTGGTCAGAGCCCTGCCTGCTACTTACTATTCTTAGCTTCTCCAAAGCTCAGGTTTTTGCTCTTGAAACAGGGCTAACGTGTCTCCTTTTGGGGTTAGCATGAGGGTTAAATGAAATGATAAATCTAGAGGGTTTACCGCCGTTCCTGCTGCGGAAACTGCAATCAGTAGCTGCAGGCGTTGGAGGGTGGAGAGAACACGGTCCGCAGTGTAGCTCCTTCTCCTCTGGGGACAGAACCTGCCTTGTGTCCTGCAGCGGGTCGACCCCTCCCCAGTTGTGTCCGCCCGGAACTTCAGGATACGGCCTTATTTAAGGTCTTTGCAGATTTAGTAAGTTAAGGATCCCGAGACGCAATCGTCCGGTGTGCAGCGTGGCCCTAACTCAACTGGCTGGTGTCCTTACAAGAAGACACACAGGGAGAAGGCCGTGTGGCCGGAGGGAAGTGGCCACAGCCATGGAGCGCCCAGGGCCCCAGCAGCTGGAAGAGGCAGGAAGCTTCCTCCCCTGGAGCCTCTGGAGGGAGCGCGGCCCTGCCAGCACCTTGATCTCAGACTTCCCTTCTCCAGAGCTGAGAGAGGATAAATTCTGCTGCTCTGAGCTGCCAGGTTTGTGATAATTAGTCAGGTTGCCCTGGGAGACCAACAGGAGACAGGGAAGGTCAGCCCATCTCTCGGGAAGGCGACCTCAGACGCTGAGACGAGGGTCCTGGGCTCGTCCGAGCTCCTTGCACACCTGTGGAGGGGGACGGGGAGCCTCGCCTGGCTCAGGCTTGGCCCAGGTGAGGCCACTGCCTGGGCTGAGGGTGGACGAGACACACAGTAGGCCTGTCCATGGGCTGCAGACTTTGGTCTGAAGATACTTGAGCAAAAGGGCCGTGGGCTATTTTGAGTGGCGTCCCGTGGCCTCTCTGGCCGTGTTGGCTGCCTTCGGGGAGTGGCTGCACCAACCCCGTAGTGGGCAGCCTGCCCCTTGGCCTTCCTGGCTTCTGACCCCGGGCGGGGCGGGCGGGAGCTCTGACCACAGCTGGAGACCAGCCCGGCAGGACAGCTCGGCCCAGGGCTTCCCCATCCTCCCTGGGCCACGGCCTCCCCTCGGCGGCCGTCCCCTAGCTTCTGACCACGGTCCCCGTGTCTGGATCAGGAGGGGAAAGGAGCTCTTCTCTCAGCCCTCTGCGCGCCTGTTCCTCCACCTGCCAGGGACCCCCCAGGAGGGAGGGGTGGGGGAGGGGAGGCGGCAGGCGGCCCTCTGTGCAAGGGTCCTCCCCACCCCTCCCTTGCAGACTGAGGGCTGGTGGGCAGACAGCAGGGGCTGCGCCAGGGACGGGGTCCTGAGCCCCCCTGTCGCTGAGCACCTGTGGGCTCTGCCAGGGGGCGCTGCAGCTGGGGGACATCGTGTCCACCCCGCCCCCCCGGTTGCATCCTCTGCTTCCCCCTTTCTTTGGTTTCGAAGAATTGCCTGCCTGTCTGGTTCATTACAACTTAAAGCAGCCACTGGAAAATGGGACATAGAGAAAGAAAAATAGTTCAGATTACGTCTCCTTTTGCACTAAAAAGAGCTTTTACCTTTGTATAAAAATATACAAATTCGGCTTCTCAGGCAGAATTGTATCAGAAAGAAAGTTCTTGAACGTCATGGCTCTACATGTGGCTGATTTTACTTCCTAAGATGAGAAGAAACAGATTCTCACACCCGAGGAGCTAGAGACGGTTCCCCTCCTCAAACATGGAATAAATTCTGTATGTTTTCCTGTGGAAGTTTCCACACTGAAATAATAATTGTTAATATAATCGAGTGAGAACATGCTCTTCCTTGGTAGGCGACGGTCTTTGCAACCCCAAACGTTTGAGCAAAGCGATTATCAGCAATCTTCTCTTGAAATTCCTCCAACTTTTTGCAGCAGCGTGAGAACGCGTGAGAGACAGAAACGGTGTGCGTCTTGCTCTATTTCGGTCGTTCTTCTTGTACCTGAGTGGGGCACCTTCAGAATTAGAGGCACCAATTTTATTCCACTTCTTAAAGTCGGTTTAATAAATTAACTGACCTGAAATGAACATCTGATCTGATCTGAAACGGACTTTACTTGTGTGACTTGAGGCTGAAACCTGTGCCAATGTTCTTGGAAACATCTCGAGTATTGACAGCTTGAGAAGCGAAATTTCAAACTTAAAGGTTAGAAACCCCTTTTTTCTTTTCCTTCTTTTTCAGTTTTCCAGAGTCTGTATTGGGGCCCGAAGGTCCACAGTGGAACAGGGACCCTTCCGCACTTGGCCCACGTGGATGGAGCCTGTCCCAGGCGTTGGGTGCGGCTGCCCACACGCTGTACCCTTGACTCCATCCTGTTGGATGCAGATTTGACTCACGGGCTCTGCAGGTTTTCCGTGTGTTGCTTGTGTGTCCTGCTTCCCTCTGAGGGCAGCGTGGCTTTGGGGGCCCTACTCCTGTCCCCTCGGGGGACGGCCCAGCCAGAGAGTCTTGGATGGGTGTGCAGAATGGTGTCTAGGACCCAGTAAACACTTCATTAGTGTTATTTATTGTTTTAATTTACCATTATTACTTAACTACAAGTACTCAGGTCTTCCAAATTGAAAACTGAAAACCCTGAAGCTTCCCTAACATGCAGCATGCAAAATTCATTTTTTACACTTTCTAATATTTTATTCCTTTTATTTTCAACGATGTTCACCTGGGTCCAACCCTTGATTCCCGGCGTGAGCTCCCTCTGACCAGTAGGATGTGTGTTGGTGTGAAGCCATCCTGCCCTGCCCAGAACGGGCCCCTATTCAGCTTCTCGCAGGTACGAGGCTGATGGTTCAATTACTTGTGGGGCGAGATCAAAGGACAGGAAATGGCTGTCATGCCCCAGAGGAAATATTTGTAGAAAAAGGGGCCCAGCAGCAAATAAAGCCCTAATTAATGTCCAAGTCCCGCGCTGATAAACGGACCACAGTCATAGGCAGAACCCAGCCTGTGTCCAGGCTGCAGTGGATTTTGTGAATTAGCAGCAGAACGAAGCTCCCTGTTTCCAAGGATTAAGGGCGGGGAGGAAGGATGGGGTCTCCAGTGGCTGCCGACAAAACCTTCGGAGTTTGCGCTTCACCTTCAGGGAGGTTCTTGGAACTCCCTGCCTCTTGGGGGGCTCCTGACCCCTCCAGGAAATGGCACTGTCATTGCTGCTTTAAACTCTGCCTGGGCCCCCGAGCCTGCTGCTTGGGTGGGAAGGATGGCTGCGGTTTGGAGGGCAAAGGACTCTCACCTTTATTTTACACTTAGCTTAGAGTTTCCTGGAACTTACACGTGAAGAGAAGTTTGCATTTTAAGGGAAAACACAGGACGAGTTAGTGTTTTGCTCTGCTCTGTGTCTTCATCATTTCATATGGAGGTGGGATGGGCGTGTGGGTGAGATGAGGTCACCAGGAGGCAAGGTGAAGGCTCCTCTTTTATATAATACGCTTTCTGCTTTGCATTCAGATGATCATAAATCAATGCATTTAAATTCAAACGTAAAGTGGAAAAGATACAGACTCTGAAAAGACTGTATTCTTTAAAACCAGGAGATGAATGGGGAAGTTGTCATAGCCGTTCCTGCAGAGCAAGGCGAGTCCTGCCTTGCAGGAAGGCACACAAGCCAGAGAGAAAAAGTGCTGGATGCCAGGCTGCGTCGTGTGCGCCCCTTTACTCTGATGCCGTTCTAGACACTGTGAGGACAGGCACCATCTTGGAATGGGGGCGGGGGAGGGCACCCTGGGAAAAACATCCACGGAACACAGACTGGAAGGCGGAAAAGATGGTGCCAGCTTCATATATTTTTTTTTTGTTGTTGTTGTTGTTGTTGTTGTTTTTATGGTACGCGGGCCTCTCCCTGCTGTGGCCTCTCCCGTCGCGGAGCACAGGCTCCGGACGCGCAGGCTCAGCGGCCACGGCTCACGGGCCCAGCCGCTCCGCGGCACGTGGGATCCTCCCGGACCGGGGCGCGAACCCGGTTCCCCTGCATCGGCAGGCGGACTCCCAACCACTGCGCCACCAGGGAAGCCCCATATTTTTAACTGAGAAAGCCTTCCCCCTGTTTGGTGAGGACACACTTCCAGCTCAGTGGAAACACTCACAGCCGTGTCATCACACAGTTGGTACCCGGATCTGACTGAACGTGCTGCTGAGAGAACAGGAAAGTCTCCATTAACCAGGGAATGTCAGAGGATCAATTATTTCTGGTGCAGGATCCAAGAATCACATCCTCAGGTGGATTTTGGGGGAGGTACTGATGAGTGAGTGCCAGAAATAATCACCTGACATTAAGCTCTTGTGAATCTGACCAAATACATGTCTAAGAAGAGAATTCATGGGAAGCCAGATTGTGTGCGAGTTCATGAATGCATTTCTTTTTGAAGGTGACAGAAAAATTGTGCGTTATACCTTTAATCAAACCGTGACTCGAACAGATATTGAACATGCGCACAGAATCTGTTAAAATGACACCAGAAATGTGGCTTCAGGGGACAAGGGGAAAGATGTGCAAAGTGAGCCTTGAAAACGTGAACAAAAAGTCTTCCATTGTCCTGGATCAGGAGGCTCTCAACTGCAGGAGCGGTTTAGTGTCTGGAGCTCTGGATGTGCCCCAGACCCTCCCGGTAGAAAATCATGCCTCGGGAAAGCTATTTTCAGGTAGAGTTTTTCCCGTGATCTGAGTCTTGCAGTGGATTTTGCAGAATGATGTAGGAATAAAGTCTCAGCAAAGCTTGGGACAGCAAATGAGTCACTGGGCTGCTCAGAGAAGTCTAGGGTGGGAGGGGTCTTTCGTGGAGGGTGACTGGGGAGGGGGTCTTTGCGGAGGGGTGGGTGGGAGTGGGGTGCTTTCGTGGAGAGGTGGGGTTCAGTCCTCCCTAGCCCCGAGTGGCTCTCCATTGGAGCTTCATGAAATCTCTGACTTTTCGGGTGAAAGGCATCTCCAGCCCATCTCCCCGCAAGTCCGAGGGGTCAAGTGCGTCCTACCTGGAAGGGCCTCTCTCTCTCTCCCGCTGGGAGGCCTCTGTGGCCCAGTGACACCGTGCGGGGGCTTGTCTGTGTGGTCCTCCCTGAGGATGCCGGGTAAGGAGCTGCCGTGCCCCCCCCGGCCGACGGTAGGGGACATTCCTTTTGCTCTGGTTATTTGTAACCCGAGGTTCCCATCTTGCCAGGCCGTCACCAGGTCTGTCCTCACGCCCTTGGTTTTTCAGCAGCTCTGGAGGCGGTGACTGCTCCCCTTCCTGAAACACTTTCCTCCTTGCTTTCTGCTGACCTCCTGGTTTTCCCTCTCGTCCCCTCTCCAGGCCCCGCCCACCACCCAGCAGGCCCCGCCCCCTCCCCCCCCCCCCCCCCCCGCCTCCTCACCCACCCCGCCCCAGGCGGTGACTGCTCCCCTTCCTGAAACACTTTCCTCCTTGCTTTCTGCTGACCTCCTGGTTTTCCCTCTCGTCCCCTCTCCAGGCCCCGCCCACCACCCAGCAGGCCCCGCCCACTCCCCCCCCCCCCCGCCCCCGTCCTCACCAACCCGAGCACCTCCTAACAATCCCCTGGCTTTAAACACCGTGTATGCACGAGTGTGCGTGCGTGTGCACATAATTTCTCTGGCTCTGCAGATGCAGAAGCAAGGCCCAGAAGCACTATGATTTTTCCAAGGCCACATCACAGGACAGTGAGAGGCTGGCCCGGAACCCAGGACCCCTGACTCTTGCCTCAGCCTCTGTCCCCCCTCGCGAGCTTCTCAGATGGGACTTGAATTGGGGGCGGGGGCGGGAGAGGACAGACAGGGGGCCAACGCACCTGGCACTCGGGGGCCTGCCCACCTGGGACCTGGTCCTCATGGTCTCCTAGGTGGGACGCGGGTGTGTGTGCACCTCGGCCCCGGGGACCTGCCTTACCAGCCTCAGGGTGGGTTTGGCGAGTCAGGGGTGGGGGCTCAGGGCCAGTTCTGTGGGCTCCTGGGCCTCTATCAGCTCCCGCTGGAACGGGATGGGCCGCACCGTGCCCTAGTTTAACCTCCACGGTCCCGGACTTTGATATTTCTTTGCGCAAGGAAGCTGCTGCTTCAGCTAGTCGCCCTGCTGGGCTGGGCTTAGGGGGAGGGGCAGCCCTGAAGGCCTCTGCCTGCATCTTCCGTCTCGAGCTGGAGGACAGGGTGCCGTGACCTCATTCCTCTTTCTCTGGGTTCCGTGTTCCCTGACTTCGTTGTGTGGCGTTCGGGGTTGTTCGTACCGTTTGCTGTGATGGTGGGGCGTTTTTCGCGGGGGTCTGCCGTGCCCGTTTTCTCTGGTGAATTCAGCGTGTGCTCGGAATGGACCAGCATCCTGGACGTTATCCACACAGACCCGTGACGTGGCGCTGTGAGGCCTCAGCTCAGCGCTGGTGGAGGTCCCCGTGCTGACTTCCCTCGCTGCCCTCCGCATCTCCTAAGATACAATCTTGTCCAAAGTGTACTTCTCTGTGTCTTCATTGTCAGCGGTCCCAGCCTCTGAGTTTACAGATAATAGAGCAACATGACCTCCCGGTGTACTTAATTGATAAGAAATAACATTAGAGAATCAAATGGAAAGGCTTACTGCTTAGATACGTGAGGCTGACAGATAGAAGCACAGGACATTTTAGAAAGGACCCTCATGGGTCCTTCTTGGTCGTGGTGAAAGCGCATTTGGCTCCAGAAGAAGGACGTGTCTGCTGGGGCTTGTGAAGGAGGGTGATGGAGCTGCTCTGGTCAGAAGGAAACCTACAGGGAGAGACTTGGGTCCAAGGGACTCCTCTCTGGGAGCAGGATGGGCGTTTACAGAGAGAAATAAGAAGATGTGTTCCTGATGTGAAACAGGCAAGTGAACGGAGTGCATTTAAATAAAGACAATCAGAGCCAGAATACAGAGGAACTTTCTGCTGACCTCCAATTGGCTCTGGCACTGTTACATTTTTTGGAAACTTTCCTCATAAGAGAAGTGGAAAAATAAATTGCGTAGGCACCATTTTAAATTGCTATAAAATTTCCCCAGGACGTGGATGGGACGCAGGGGTTACTTCTGTCCTGCGGCGAGCAGGGAGGGCTACGGCTGAGAGGGGTGCCCCTGGGCCACCGCCAACCACTCTGTTTGATTTTAGAAACGGGAGCCCTGTGGAGTCAGGAGACAGCCTCACCTCTAGAGGTCTTGCGGGTTCAGCGCGCTGCATCCCCACGGTATGCATGGCCTGGTGGGCTCCGAGGACTGGCTCCTGGTGCGGCCCTGAGCGGAGGCCCGAGGACGTGGCCATAGATGCCTAAAGGCAGCAGTGCCACCACCTGGCCCCAGGAGGACCCGGCACTCACGCCCCCTTGGGAAGGGAGGCCCATTCTCCAACCGCCGACCACTGCTCTTCGGACCAGTCCTGCGGGCGTCAGGGGACCGGGGACCAGTCCCACTCCCGGGGAGGGTGGCACGCGTGAGGACGGTGCCAGACGGCGGCAGTGGACAGGCTCTCGGGCAGGGGAGCCCGCGGCTGTCTGCCAGGGTCACTGAGGGACGGGGAGGCCCACCCTGGGCAGTCTGGGTGCAGGTGTCCTGGCGACGCCCCTCAGAAAGTCTAACGGGCTCAGGGCACAGGATGCGCTGTCCACAGGCCAACCTCCCGCCCGGGGGAGCTGGAGAAGCCAGGCCAACGGACCCACGGGGACAGAGGGACCTCCCCAGGACGTCCAGAGGAGCCCGCCAGGCCCCATGCTGGCAACGCCGGGCGCCGCCCCCTGCCCGGAGCCCCCGCCCTTCACACGCCCAGAGCTCAGGCTTCAGAACTTGCCGTCTATGCGTGATGAGTCCAGCGTGGCCCTCACTCCCTGCTCTCTCAGAGACCGAGCAGATGGGCAGGGACGGTTTTGGTACCGTTTCTGCAGAGCCGGGCGATGCTCTCGGCCCGCGTGGGACGAGGACACGCTTGCTCTGAGGCTGAGGAACGGCGAGCTGCTGAGACTCACCGTTCGGCCCGCCGTCCAGCCTCCCTTAGGCGACGTGTGACGTTGCGGGTCCCTTCCCTGGGGTGTGTCTGCCCGGCCCTGGCCTGGAGGGAAACGCTCTTGCTGCGGCGCTGGTCCCCTGGGGCCAGGCTGTGCCTCCATAAAGGCACCTCGCTTTTCCTACCTGCTGGTTGCCTGCTTCCCACGATGCTGGGAGCACGTTTCTCCCTACGCAGAGTGGGGTCCTGGGTGTGCCCGGGGCGTGTGGCGGGTGCCCCTTGCCCTCCCGAGGCCACACCTTCGTGCAGGTTGCCTGGCCCCTTCCCTCTTCTCTTTCCTTCTCCTGCTTCCTCTCCCCCAGCTGCCATCCTCTGCCAAGGAAGCTGGCATTTCCCACGTATTCAGACACTCAGAGAGGCCAGCTCTATGAATATAGGCTGTGGGTGAGGAGGGTGTTCCGCGCACACCGGCCCTTCGAACCTCGCCCTCCCAGCAGCGGAAGGAAGCCAGGGCAACGCGGCGGCTTGCCCATCTGTTATCAGGGGGCCGGTAGCACAGGTCAAGCGCTGGCGTAGAAAATGACTAGGTGCCATCAGGGTTAACGGTCGCCGTAAGAGGCTGGAGTCCGCGGCCGCGTGGCCAGGCCGGGGGCCGTCGGAAGCTGGGGACCCGCGTGCAGAGCACAGACTCCACTCTTACTGACGGAACGGCTCTGAGCCGGGCAGGGTCCTCTGTCTCCTGGTAGCTCCTCTTTTACCCGTGAAGCCCCTTTTCCTACCAGATAAGCAACTTTGCAAAACAGCTTTACTGGGGTGTAACTGACATTAATCAACTACACATATTTTAAATGTACAGCTGAGTCAATTTGATCCAATCATCTGTCTGTGAAGCCGTCACCACAGTGAAGACAGGGAAGGTGTTCATTCATCTCAGAGTTTCCTTGTGTCTCTCTGAGATCCCTTTCCCCCAAACCTGCCCCCACGTTCCTGACGCCTGTCCCCAGGCAGCTGCTAATCTAGTTTTAATTTCCTTGAATTTTCTATCAATGGAATCGGAAAGTTTGCACTTTTCATTTTTGGCCTGGATCACTTTATTTGGCAGAGTTATTTAGGTTGGTCGTGCTGTAACCTGCAGCCAGACTTACGCCTTTCATTGGGAGCGGCTTTCCACCTTGCGGATGTGCCAGTTTGTTTATCTTTTCACCTTCTGATGGACTTGCTGGCTGTTACTGATAAAACTGAAAGGAACATTTGTGTACAAGTCTTCGTCTGTACATGCTTCCACTTCTCTTGGGTGAATACCTGGGGTGCAGAGGCTGGGGCATATGGTAGCGGCACCTTTAACTTTTGAAGATACTGCCAAGCTCTTTTCCAAGGAAGCTGTGCTCTTTGATGTTCCCATCAGCAATGAATGAAGTTCCTTTTTCTCCCTGACCCCAGCAATGGGGTCTTTTAATTTGGACCTTTCTGGGGTGTGTCATTGTGACCCACCGTGGTGTCAGTTTGCACGTATTTCCCTGATACCCTCTAGGGACGTGTCTGTGGAATATTTTCCCCACTTGAAAAACTAGGTTGCTTCTTTTCTTTATACTGATCTCAGAGTTTATTTATTCTGGATACGAGTCCTGTATCAGATATAATACATAATTTGCAAATATTCCCTCCCAGTTTTTATAGAGACTAGAAAGTCATAGTTCTTAGTTTTATATCTTTGTTAATATGTGGCACAGGATGAAATATGCACCTCACAGCATCCAGTGTGCAGGGAGCAGGGTCCAGAGTGAGCGGTGCCTTGTCCGGCTGGGAAGGTGGGTGGGTCTTATGCGCAGGCTTCTTGCAGTGGTGTTAATGGGGGTGGAGCCTCCAAAGTGTCTTCCTCTGAAGAACGGGGATTAGAAGGAGGAGAAGCCCGCACGTTGATTTTGGTGAAGACTTGAAGTAGCAGATTTCATGAGCCTCCTCCACGGCCTCCCTCAAATGCCACCTTCCCTGCTTGCCCACTTTGCCCGGGACTGGGGCTCCCGGGATGCTGGACTTCCAGTGCCCAAGCTGGGAAATTTCTGGGGAAACTGGGGCAAGGTGGTCACCCTCTAAAATTTCAAACCACCTCCATCCCAGTCCTGACCCTCATATTCCCCTTTCCCGCCTTAACATCATCTAACAAATGACAGACTTATTCACTGTGTGTGTGTATCTCCCACCACCAGCTCCCAGCACACGGGCTCCGACAGGACAGGGACGTTTCTGTCCTGCTCAGGTCTGGGTCCCTGTCCCCGAGGAGCTCAGTGGACATGTATGGGATGAGTGACAGCTGACATATGAGCTCTGCTCCCCCGGTGCACGTGGACCACCAGAAGTCAGGCGCGACTGCTCAGAGAACCGGTCACCTTCCAGCACCGATGACACTGCGGGTCCCGGCATTTCTTCAGTCTGGGCGTCTCGGGAGCACAGAGACTCGGTTCATTTGGGAGCCCTGCGGACCGCAGCAGGCTCCATGCACGCCTGGCGGGCTGTGCGTCTCCGGGGTCTGAGATGCTTCCAGAGCCTCACGGTGGAGATTCCAAGGAGTGCCCTCAAGAAGAGACCCATTTTTAGCAGAAGCAGCTAAGACGACGTGCTATGTCATTATCCCCGGATGAATTATGAATTAGAATTTGAGAACTTCTCGCTATAGAAGTACGTCTCTGACTCCATAGATGTTTTATTCACTGTTGTTTGGTTGTTCAGAGCAAGCTGCAGTGTGAAAAAGCCACGTAAATTAATAAAAACCAGCCTCACTCTGGAAGGTAGCAGCAGGCGGATTCCAACCGGGCTGCCTTCAACTGACCAAAGAGGAATGTCCGGCCCCAGGGCTCTCTCCTGTGCATCCGCTGTCGGGGTGTGTCCACCCCTAGGGCAGCCGCGAGCTCCCACTTCAGCCAACGCACAAGCACACGGCCACACGTCCCATTGTCCCACGGCCCCGTCTGCAAAGACGTGTGCGTTTTGAAGGGGAAGCGGGAAGATGGGGTGTCCCAGGTCCCCGTTGCCTATGGGAACGTGATTAACACTGAAGAGGAGGCACAGCCTCAAAATCCCCCTAATTTATGAAAAGAGGAGGCACGGGTCAGGTGCCTGAGAAGGGGGAGGAAGATGAAAGCCCAGAGTGTTTACACCAGCTGGAGCCCAGAATCCTTCCTTCCTCCTTTTCCCTGGGGTGGTGACCACAGAGGCCGTGCGCACCTGCCGATCTTTCTCCGTGGGCCCAGGCCAGGCGTGGCTGGAGCTGCACCCCTGCAGTGTTTATCCAGAGACAACGGGCAGCCGCTGCTGGGCGAGAGGCGTCTGGTCAGCCCGGGAGGACAGCTAACCTCCTCCTCCGCGCCGTGGCCACTTCACTTGGTCCAGCGGAGGAGGCCCCTCTTCCCTGGGGCCAGCAAACAGCTCTGGAGGTGCGGGCCTCACGGGACACCAACAGAACACCGAGACCCCAAGAGTTCAGGAAAAGGACCACAACGCATCTTAAAACCCACAGTGGGACAGTCTCACACAGGCTTCAGCAGCGAATGCCAGGAGCTTGTGGGTCCTCCGAGGACGGGGACCAAGCATCAGCCGTAAGAGTGCCTTCCTGCCCATTGCTGCAGTTACAGAAGGAAGTACAGGGAAGTGCTGGTCGTGACACCCAGTTGTCACCATACAAATAGACAAACGGGAGTTCCAAACGACAACCCGCTTTCGACTTTCACGAGCAATGCCAGGCAGAGGGGGTGCAGCGCTGAATTCCCATGCCGTGGGCTTCTTGGAAAGAGTAACAACAAGGCCTCGTCCACGTATATTTTCCTTTAAATAGGAGCCAGCAGAGATGGGTCAAGACCGTGTTCTCAAGCCCCATGCGTCCGCCAATGGAGGGTACGGGCGAACCCAGGATGCAGGTCTTTGGAAATGAGAAAACAATGGCGTCATCAGACAGGCCTGTGATATTTCTGATTTTCAAGGCTCACAAAGTCATTTTCCAGAAATGTTTATGAAGGAAAATTCTGTTTCTAATAACTGCCCTAGGTCTGTGGCACGTATCTTGGAATCTGTTGTTGAGCGTATCCCCGTGGATTTCAGGTATATTTACACACGTAAAAATGCAGGGTGATATGATGCTCTGTACCCAGTGGTGAGACAGCCGCCCTTAGAAAGCTGGTCCCTCACGCTCTGTGTGTGTGCGGCGGGGCTGAGGCAGTGTGGACCTTGTGGAGCACTGAGCACATGCTCGGAAGTTGGGCAGAGCTCGGGTCTGAGTCCCTTTGACTCTAGTGACCTGAGTGACCTTGGGTGGGTGGGTAACTCTCCAATCTTCACCCTTCTCCTCTTAGGTGGGACACCGCTCACCTCCGAGGGCTGTTAGGAAAATTACAGTAGATACTGATTTACAGCTATTGTAGAACCGCCCGCAGAATAAAGCACTTAATCCGTATCAGCCTTTATCACTCTTTTATTGATATGAACCACCATTCTCATTCTACGATGATGAGCTACAATGATTTCCAGTGAGATACAATGCACAAAAATCAGAAAGCTGGGCTGGATGGGGGTGTTAGGGAGGGAGCCCTAGGTCTGGGCGGACCGCCCTCCAGGCCCGGCTTCCTCGGCCCCTGGGCGTGGACTCCAGGCCCTGTGGCTCCACATGGGCTGTCTCCCGAGGGACTCCAAGGACGTCACTGCTTTGGCAAAGGTGTGCGACGCCCACTGTGTGCCCCTCCAGCCACGGTGAGGCTTGCGAGCAGCTGCTGGGGTGTCAGAGAAGAGGCCTCACAGAGAGAACACACGAATAACAAACAGCAGAGCACCAGAGGAGCAGAATTTATGCTCAGAAACACCCGTGTGGGTGTGCACACACGCACACATGTCCCCTGGCTAGTGGTAGCGTCCACTCCCCACCAGACGGACACCAAGCCCTGGAGGGTCTCCCGTACACCTAGCGCGGAGGGCCCCAGTCTAGGGTGGCCTTGACTCAGCACAGACGTTGGATGAAATCGGCTGGTTTCCCCGTATCAGGGGAGGAGCAGGAAGCCTCCTTCCCTCCTCCTCTCTGCTGTTCTCTGGCTGTCCTCTCTTTAAACGTCGGATAGATGTACAGTGGAAACGAATCCTTACGCCTCTGTGGTCACCCACTGCCTCTTTCTAGATGCTTCTCTGAGCCCTTTGCAGTGGACTGAGACAGATTCTTTTGTGCCGGCTGTGATTTCCTGGAAGAAACTCATGCAAATTTCCCACATTTTGGTTTTTACCGCTCAGCACACACCTTCTGCAATTTCAGGCCAAACCTCAGGAGTAAACAAAAGAAACAAAAGCCAGTAACTGAGGCAGAGGCATCACTGCTGAAGATGGGGATGAGTCTCAGGTGCTGCTGTCTCGCGTAAAGTCTACTAACGAATCTGTTTTGATACACCTGATGCACAGATTAAACCTAAGAGGACAGCCTCTTACCATGTGGCTTTAATCTATTAGGTGGAACTTCTGGAAGAATCCTCATTGCCCAGGTGACACAGGAGAGGTGTGAAATGTGTCTCTTACCTGCTGTCCATGAATAAATGTGGTCACAAGAACACAAATGCTTGGGGGGCACCTGAGACATCCCTGGTGATTCCAGGACTTCAGTCCCCACCCCCAGGTCTCTCTCTCAGTTACTACTGGGGCTTCCAAGGGGCGTCTCCACACTTGTGGTCCCCGTGGCTGTGGTCCTCAGGACTATGGTCCTCAGGGGCTGTGGTCCTCGGGACTGTGGTCTCCAGGGCTGTGGTCTCCAGGACTGTGGTCTCCAGGACTGTGGTCTCCAGGGCTGTGTTCTCCAGGGCTGTGGTCTCCAGGACTGTGGTCTCCATGGCTGTGGTCTCCAGGGCTGTGTTCTCTAGGGCTGTGGTCTACAGGGCTGTGGTCCTCGGGACTGTGTTCTCCAGGGCTATGGTCTCCAGGGCTGTGTTCTCCAGGGCTGTGTTCTCCAGGGCTATGTTCTCCAGGACTGTGGTCTCCATGGCTGTGGTCTCCAGGGCTGTGTTCTCCAGGACTGTGGTCTCCAGGGCTGTGTTCTCCAGGGCTGTGTTCTCCAGGACTGTGGTCTCCATGGCTGTGGTCTCCAGGGCTGTGTTCTCCATGGCTGTGGTCTCCAGGGCTGTGGTCTCCAGGACTGTGGTCTCCAGGGCTGTGGTCCTCAGGAAGCCACATTCTCCTCCTCCTTCTTCGTGTAGACATATTTCCTTCCGTCTCCATGGCTGTGGTCTCCAGGGCTGTGGTCTCCAGGACTCTGGTCTCCAGGGCTGTGGTCTCCAGGGCTGTGGTCCTCAGGAAGCCACATTCTCCTCCTCCTTCTTCGTGTAGACATATTTCCTTCCACTGTTTTCCTCACCCCCGCCAGAAGTACTGTTGGCCAATAACTCCCCAGCCACCAATCTGTAGGGAACTAACGGGGTGGTGGCTGAGCCCCTAAATAGAGAAGGCTCCTTCCTTAACAGTGTACCTCACACTATCTCTGGGCCCCCAACAGCCCAGTAAATATACACCCGACCTTGGATCAGACGACTGAAGATCCGTGTGCCTTAGACTCAACTTAGGTGGCTCTGTGGTGACTGAGGGCTCCTGATTTGAAGTTGAACAGCTTGGACTGAACTCTTGGCTCTGCTGACACATGTGTCTGGCTTTGGCAAGTTAGCCAACCCCCTCCCTCAAGTGTTTCTTATCTCTGATGGGGTTAGCCAACCCCCTTCCTCAAGTGTTTCTTATCTCTGATGGGGTTAAAGGGAGAAAAAAGCTCTGGGGCGTCGTGAGATGATGTTCGTTGCTCAGCACCGTTGGCATAGAAATGTTCCGTGTGCCCGGGCTCTCAGCCTTTCCAGAGCGACAGCTCCTAGACTACAGCTCTTCTGCCTCCACCTGAGGACCCCAACCTGGTTCAGGCTGGACAGGAGGAGGCATAGTGCTGGGCGTCCTGTGTTGAATTCTCTGCTCTTTTATTTCAGCATTCTTGAAACAAACAATCAAGCAAATAAAAATTGTCCTTCCCCAGTAAAAGAATTTAAAAAAAGAAAAGCAATCTGTCCCGTGCATCTGTTCCTCCAGATGATGCCGGGAAGTCCTCGGGGTGGTGAGCCGGCCTCTTCAGTCCCCCTTGTTCTTGGGGGAAGCCCGGGGGATCCCGGGATGAGTCAGGGTCAAGGCCACACCGGAGAGTCTGCCAAGGTGATGGAGGATGACAGAGCAGCTTGAGCTGCCGCCTGTGCAGGGGCCGCGGGGAGGGATGGGGACCCTTGCTAACCCATATATAAAACTTAGAATGACAGAGGTGGTCCCTGCAATTGGGGTTCGTGACCTGGGTTCCAGCCTGTTGAGCCTCCAGGTGTCGGAGTGGTTGGTTAGAACAACATGTCAAACGGAAAGGAGCTTGAGGCTTTGCGGGGATGGGGACCACCGGCTTCCAGCCATGTTTGGGGTGCAGGACGCTCAGGAGCTACTGGAACTGGTTAATACTTGTAATGTTCCCTATCTTCTTAGCTGGATCTGCTCAGTCTTTTAGACTCTAGGGCCGTTTGGGAGGAGAAAGTGCTGGGCAGAAAAAACATGGCAAAAATTAGTGAGCTAAGTCATCCTCTTCAGCAAATTCAAGTCTGTGACTCAAAATATATTTCAGCAAAGTTGTTTAGGGTCATCCCTCAAAATTGCTTTGCCTTAGAAAATGCTGCAAGGCCACATTTTATTGGGCAACTTCCATTGCTGGCTATCGGTCCAAGACTCATGATATAGAAGAATATTACCTGTACAGTAACATCATTCCTCAAAATAAAAGAAGCTAATTATCTTAATTTGGATATGGATTTAAATTCATTCATCCGGAATGTCCCTAAATGTTGGATTGTTGATTTGAAAAATCATCTACACTCTTACATAACCCAGATTAGATCGTATGTAAAGTCTATTGATTAGAGTTGAAAATATGATATTCCAGACCCCACGTAACATATTATTATCATGTATAGACTCCAGGCGCTCAAGGGAGGGGTGCAAATCTCCATGATTCGCTTTAATGAAAGAGTGTACGTTCACTTTTTCAAATTAACTGACAGATGGGAAAAAACCATGTAGCCAGACAACTCCCTGATGACTCCACGGCTGCGGGTGCTGAAATGAGTTATTTCCACGGAGGTTGACGTCGACCTCCACTTACAGTAGTTCCTTCTGGACTGAGTTTTTCCGGGGTTATGTAACATACAGCTTTCAAAAGAACATTCCTATTTATGATCAAAGTTTCGATTTGCACGTGGGGAAAGACGGCGCATAGATGGAGGAATTCAGCTTTCTCAGTGGAGGTTCAGGAAGCGGGGCTGAGCGCTGGGGCTTCAGGAGGGGAGAACTCGTGCCCTTGGACCGACCTCAGGAGGGGCCAGAGGGGCGGCAGGAGGGGCACTAGGATCTGGCTCTGTTTGAGGAAAGGCAACCTGACTCCGCCTGGACCCACCCAGACCCACCACCCTTCCGGGAACCCTTCTTTTCAAACCAGAGTGTGGATCTCCAGATTGGACCAGAAAGTATTTTGTGTTTTTATGATTTCACATCTAATTGGCGAGTTGTTATGGGAAAAACTCTCCTTGTTTTTCTGATGCTGCGCGTGGAGACAAGTCAGGAAAGAGGGCAGCTTTCAGGGAAGATATAAAGTGTTTGAAGCCAGGCGTATTTCCAGCGCATGTACAGACACTGGAGTTGGACTTCCCCCGTATCTCTGCTTCTTCTCCCAGACCCCCAGCCTGCGTGACTGCGGCCAAAGTCTACGAAGACACAATACTTATCTTAGCCCGAATCCCCTGTGCAGCAGGCTTCCTGCCGAGCCTGCGAGGCCTGGGTCAGGGTGCCGGCGCTCCCGGCTCCGATGTCCGTGTCCTGTCCTCAGGACGCCACCCCTGGGTGCCTGGATGGGCAGCACCTGTCTCTCTCCATTCGATGTTCCATCATCCCTTCGACAGGTACAGACGGGGGCCCACAGGGCTGCAGCCACCTCCACGGCATCACGCGTGACAGAGATGATGAGGATGTGGAGGACAGCCGCTGGCTGTGGACGCCCCAGTCCCAGGGGCTCCCACCTGGTCCCCAGGGTAACACGTGCACTGCAGCCGGTCCTGATAGAGGCGATCTGGCCTCAGGGGCTCAGCACGGGCACACGAGCATCTTCCCGTGTCGTCTTCAGCCTTGCCTCGACAGCTCAGCGTCCTGGTCGCCAGACACGGCGAACCTGGATTTGCCTTAAGGAGACCACCGCCCGGAAGCTGCTCCAGCGAGCGTTTAATGAGGCCCCTGGCGCTGCTCTGGCTAGAGCCCTCCCACAGGAGCGCTGGCTCCTTGGCGGATGCGTCTCCACCGCCCACCTCTCCTTAATCGTCAGCCTTGGCTCTCCCGCCACTTCCCAGCATCGGTCCCATCCGAGATGGGACGTCACGTGGCCTGGCACCTGCCCCTGGCTCTTCCTTGCCTGCCCTGCTTCGAGGAACGATGAATTCTTACAATTGAAGCTTGAATTAGGACACAAAAGGTGATACTATTTTTCATTTTGTGAGATTCATGAGGAACTATGCGTCTAATTCATTCACACTTATGAAGATAATAGAAATTGAGAAGCAGAGATAATATTGATCCTCTGCAAGATGTATTACCCGAGAATTTTGGAAGTAGAAGATTCCGACATGACAGGTTGGCTACGGCGATTGCCTGTAAAATATAACCTATATTGGGGCTTAATGACACAGTATGTAATTTGGAGCAAGTAGTTAATTTGATAGAATCATTTTGTCAGAATTTCTAGGAAAATAATGCTTGAAGTCTTCTTAAACGATCAAAGCACTGTAAAATATTTGAGAAGCGGGTTTGCTTTCCTCTATTTCTTTCGTGTGTATACACACGCCGTCGAGTTCGCACTAACCTTGTGAGCGCTATTAAAAACTTAAGTGGAAAGTGAATTATGTAATAGCCATTACTGTCAAACATCACACTTGTTTTGTCAGTCCTAAAAGGTCAAATATGCTTTTTTACCGTCGTTATCATCCCTGCTTTCAGACAAGTAGAAGACTAGAAACTCACTAATGGAATGTCTACGTTCTCTTATTCTAACTTCCCTGGTATTTCTAAATTCCATTAGAACACCCAGTATGATTTCTGCTAGCTCATACACCTCTGAAAGGTAGCTTTTCTTTTAGCCAGTGATTTATGAAATTGGTTATCTTGTCATTTAATGGAAAGAAGGTGTCAAGTGTGGTGGGAGCTAGATTCTTGATACAGGAAGTGTACCTGCTGTTTCTTTCCGAGGTGACCAGTGGCTGCAGGGGTTGCTGTGCAGTAGCCTGGTGGTTACTCCATGTCCAAAACCTGCATTTCTTCACGTGGGAAGACCAGCTCCTCAAAGGCAGCCCCTCCAGGGGGCTTCCTTGCTCAGCTGATTGTGATGCTACATTGTTTATACCAGTATCACATTTCAGCGGTGAGTCCGTAGGGCTAAGCTTCAGATTAAGAACAGATAGAGTACCTGTTTCTGCAAAGGGCAAGAAAGCTGAGCATTTAGATCAGCGCCGTTTTCCCTTTCAACTTTTAAATGGCTCCTACGGTCATAAACCGCCTTTGAAACCTTTGTGATTGGTTAATGAATGCTGTGTGGTCAACAGCGCACATTTGTTAATGTCTCACTCATAATTTATAAACAAATTCAGCTACGAGACGTATTTTGTTTAACACATGGATGCCAGATATTTGAAGGGTTCTTAGGGATTCTGAACTGGGAACACTTGCTGTGGTTGATGTGAATGTCAGATCTGTGTGACAATTAGGGTCAGTCCAAACTCTAAAAGTAGGTTTGGCAAGTCACCACGAGTCTCTGCCAGATGCATTTTTCATGGATGGCAGAAAATTACTCTTCTGTTCTAGCATTCATCTTCCTCAACTAGTCACCCTGTTATATATGATCCAGCCCCTCCACATCTGTACCATCTTCCTGATGGAAATGGACACATTATCTACAGATAGACTAACTGATGTTTAAGCTTGTCTGGTGCTTGTTAATCACAAAAGAAAGAGAAAACGAAACTCTATTTGTGGTCAAAATTCTCGGACAGAGAGTGGTAATTTGAGAAACGATATGGTTCCTCAAATTCCAGTGATACCCGCCTTGTCCACACTTCTGCCAGTTGCCCTGCTTCAGGTCACATCTGGGTGTCTGGCTAAATCAGGATATATCATTTTGGGGCAAGGTTGTCCCTTTGGAGGCTGGAACAACATACAGAAAACAAAGGTGGCACCTGCACGCCATGGTTCGACAAGGCCTAATCATTTACAGACCCAAAACTCTCTCACTAGTTGCCAAGTTATCAAATTTCACTGCTGTAGGTAAAGCCATTACTCCTGAAGACCCTATTTAAAAACATAACTACTAATTAGTAGAAGTGATAAATTAATCCGCTGGTATCCATTATTACATTAGCATGAAATAGCCCCGAGATAATGAGATTTTGCAGCTTTGGTTTTGCTACAGCTTTATGATGATTATGACAGAATATAAAAGTTTATATCCATTGCTTTCTTGAGATTAAAAAATACAGTGTGTCATTTAGAAATTGTGTTTGGCTATAGCAGAGCAGTAGAGACCCTAAATAACCATGGCTTAGAGAGATTTGGGATTTGTTTTTCTGGGGATAAGCAGCTCGAGGCTGGCGTGGTAGGTCCATGACATCCCATGCTCCATTTATCTTTCCGTTCTGCTGTTCTTAACACACGCGTGCCTCCATTCTCAAAGTTGCCTCATGCTCACAAGACGGCTGCTGATTTCTAGGCATTATTTTTATATCCTAGCTCAGAAGAAGAACGATGCATAGAAAAGCAAAAGAGGCATGAGTAATTTCCTTTTCTGGAAATTCTACCCAATGACCATAAATTACGTATTGCAAGTTCCTACCTGGGTGCAAGAGAGGCTGGAAATAAAATATTAGGCTGGGCATATTGCCACTCCAAATGAAATCTGGCAAGAAAGAGGAGATGGATATTGGGGAGCATTTTCTGCCAGGACAGACACATCAGCCAAATGGATTTGCAAATGCTTGTAATGACTGGGGGAGGCATCCTACGCAGAGGAGAAGCTGGTGTTGTTCTTCAAAGTGAGTTTATTGAGACCATCACAAAGGACCCTGTGAAAGGAGGCCCTCACGTCTCCTGGAAGATCAGAGGGCTTCCTCTCCTCGAAGACCAGGAGAGGTGTACCTAATTCAGCATAACTCACTTCCACTGAAAACGACATGAGAACACCACGAACGTCAGCTTGTTGCAGGCCTCGAGGAGTTCGGAATTGACCCGCATCCTCCCCGTGACCTAGGAGCTGTGCCGTTACAACGTGTGCATGGTCGCTCCTATCATCTTGCTTTTGAATCCTTAGCATTTTGGAATTCTCTCCTTTGTGACTGTCACCGTAGCTTATAAATTCACTGGGAAAACATCCCCGTGACAAAGAGCAGAGAAGAAAAGTCCTCTTAGGCTGAGATGCTGTGGACCCGGCCTGCCTTCCTCTCACAGGCCAACCTCACCCCAGATTTGCTGCACAGGGTGACCCACAATTACGCGACCCAGAAGCTTGGATCCACGAGTCCAAGACTTGAACCAGAGGAGAAGCGGCTCATTGGTCAAGACCAGCCCAGTGACTGGATGGAGGGCCCTCCAGCTCAGGGCCAGGGTCACCGCCCTCTTGCCCTTCAGAACACGTCTGCTCCCCCTCCCAGAGCCAAACCACCTTTGGGCCCCCTCCTCTTTGTCAATATCTCATGCCTTACAGCACATCACATGATTAAAAAGAGAGGAGGAACGTGCAGTGCAAGAGCCCTCTGTGTGGTCTCATAAAATATTAATGGATTCAGAAAGGAAATGCGAAATCAACATACCCTTGCAAGCTCGGGCCTGGCTGGGCCGGTGTTTGCTCTGAGACCCGCTTTCAGATTTCAGTGTGGGCTGGCCACGTGTGCTCGGGGGCGGAGGGCCCAGAGCTGTTCTGTCACTCAGCTGGGGGCCCCCCCGCCCCGCAGAGGACGGGCAGAGGATGTAGCTGGGCGTCACCTCAGATGCAGAAAATGCTCAGTAAGCCCTTCACTTTCGTGATGGAGACACAGACACCGGGAGTTTCCATCCCCCCGCAGGACGAAGTGGGCGTGTGTCTGGGGCCACCGAGCTCTTGCGTCTCACACTTGGAAGGGAGTCCCAGAGGCCTTACTGTAGCCCCCGCTCAGTTGAGGGACCCCCGCGAGCACCTCGGGGTCCAGCCTCCTCCAGAGCAGATGAGTTTGGTCACTTTCGCTCTGTTCTCTCAGCGGCTGTTTGTCTGGTGCCCACGTGGTGTTGGGACAGCAGAAATCACAGGTGAACAGGACGCTCCTTTCATCTTGACCCCAGATCTCTCTCACTTCAGGTTCCCTCTTGGCTGTTGTCTGTGAGGCCACAGGCGGGGAACACGCTGCCTCTTCCTTGGCAGGTAGCGTGTCCCCGATTCCGGGGCCCTGCCCGTGCTCTCTCTAACTGTCCTCCTAAGGTGATGTTTTAACAGACAGCGCGTTTCTGACACTCGGTAGACACTTAAAACACATGTAAAAGAACCACAACGGGACTTTTTTTCAGCTCTTGAAGTAGCAGTTCCTATTTGAGGGCAGTTAGGAAAAACCAACCGAACCTAAAGGAAAAGGTAACCTTCCCCCAGTGAAGACGCGTAGGTTTAGCTCCGGCCCATAGGCACGGAGAAGCGCGCTGACACTTGAAGTGGAACATCTGCGGGCAAAGAGGCCGCCCGGAGTGATTACTGAACGCCTTGCAAGAGGGCAAATTGCGGACTCGAGGTCTCTCTTTATGTTTCGGAGCCAGGCCAGTTTCTGTTGGTATGGCGGCCGTGTCAGCCCCTCTGTGGGCGTTTGCAGCAAGGCCGTGATGTGAGATGGACGGCCAAACCCTTCATCAGTCACTGCCGCGGCCCAGGCGCTGCCCGGTGATTGGTGGGAGATTCAGGTCATCCATCTTACCCCATCACCTGCTCTCTGCGCCGTCCAGGTGCATCCCGTGTTCCCTCTTCCTCGTTCGGTTTGCCCATGCGGGCAGCAGAACGGCTGGCCGGCGACAGGGGCCGGCAGGGACCCCCTGGCCCCTGGCGCTCCTGGGCCGGCCCTTGCGGGACGAGCTCCCTGCCAGGAGCCGGGGCTTCGGCACCACCAGGAACGGAGCAGAGCGCCAGGCAAGGTGGGGCGCGAGCTGTCGCCCTCAGCGGAACCTGTAGCCATCAGGTTTGTTTACCCACCAGTAGAAGTCGTTGTCTGGAAGGAAATCATAAATTCCACAACTGAAACAGGGCTCTGCAAGGGGGAGGGAGCCTGTGTTGATTCAGAGATTAAGGAAAAACAAAAGCCACACAGGTCTTTATTGTCTGCTTTGGGACCAAGGAACTGTACGGTAACCTGAAAGATAGCGATGTAAGTGTAAGCTTGACTTTCTCGGCTTCGTCCTTCCTCACACCAAAATCTGCAGCGTCTGTGGCCCTTCAGGGCTAACCTCTGACGCAACGAGGTCAGAGGGCAGAGTCGGTTACGCTGGGAGATGTGAGTTTCGGGCTTTGCTGCTCTGACGCCGAGCTGGGGTAACCCGTGCTCCAGGCGGGCTGCTCCAAGGGCAGGTGTGCAGGCGCTGAGCCGGTGGGGATGCTTCTTAGTGAGGGTTTCCCGGAGAGGCCGCGCTCAGCCCGCAGTCCGATCAGCACGGCCCAGCCGGCTCTTTCCTAGGGGGCCTCAAGTAGAGACGTCTGAGGTGTGAAAGGGAGGAAACCCTGAATGCAGAGGAAAAAGCCAGGGATGCATCGTGACGTCAAGAAATAAGCTATGACCTCAACAAATCTTTATTCTTTTATAGACAGCTTTTCCTTAAAAACGCTCCAAGTACTTAACCCTAAGCTGGGTTTCCCTTAGGTGTCAAAGCCGGCCAGCTCTGTGGTTTCCAGTGAGCGTGGCCACTCCACCCCGGCCCTGACTGTCGGTGGGGCCTTAGCATTTAGTGCTTCTCTGGCACCGGGGACCACAGCGCCTGGGGGCGGTGGGCGCGTCTTTCTGCAGCCGCTCGGCCTTTGCCGGGTGTGGGCGGGGCGGAGCGGGGAGGGCAGAGCTTGGAGGGAAGCCGGCACCTTCCCTGGAACGTCGATAAACCGTCGGGAGGGACAGAGTCATCCCTTCTGGTTCAGGAAAAAGATGAGGTTTCTAAAAAGTAATTGAACTGCCATTCCTTCCTTTATGGATGTCCGGGGACCCCGTGGATATGGGCGGATGTGGCCTCCACGGGGCGCTGGGGTCCGCACAGGCGCTGCTGCAGCGGGTCAGCTCCGGGCCCGAGGGAGGAAGACGTGGGCACGGTCCACCCCGGACAGGGCACCGAGGGCCCTGCTCCCTGTGGACAAAGCAGCTTCTTATTTCAAATTAAGGGCCGCTTCAGGACACTGCGACACTAAAGAAATCCTAGGATTTAATCAGTAACAGTGTGGAAGGCACGCGTGGTCGGCCTGGTCGGACAGGGGTGTCGACTTTACCAAAGCCCCACGCCAGCCCCGTCCCCTGGGTGTGGGACAGTGAGTCACAGCAGCCCTGGGCTCCGCGGGTTGGGTCATAGCTGCGTGTGGAGGAGTCCTTCAGCAGCTGAGACGTTTCTGCTTCGCTCAGCAAACCTTGCCCTCCTGCTCCTGGGGCACCAGAGCCAGACCTGCAGACAGAGACCCCGGGTTTGGGGCTGCGTGGACCCCTGTGTGGTTTGTCGGCAGGTTTTCGAGGCTCTGGGAAGTGTGCGGACGCCCGTCCTTAAGTGCTGTGTGTTGACCGGACGCTCCAAGGTTGGTTTGCATCTCGGGTTCCCTGTGAGCCGCCCGTGTCCCTGTCAGCTGCCGGGGGGACCTTTGCAGAGAGGGACGCACGTTCCCGGGCAGCTCTCTGACGTGCAGGCCGTGCCCACAGATGTTCACTGACTGGCCGTCTGAAGGGTTGACGGAGCCTGAATCACAGAATATGATGATGCAGAAACATTTATTTACAAGCATTCCCGTCAGCCTTTTATGAAAGGGCTAATGCTCCTTTTTATATAACAGTAAAATGTACAAAACGTTCATCTGCTGTCTTACAATCTGATAAGGCCAGCCTCTCGCCCTTCAGGGGCGGGGAAGAAACACGACAAACATTCTGGACGTGGCCTGAACTTGTGAGGGCAAAAAACTGAACCGTGGAAATTTCCTCCCTAACCTGATCAGAGAATAGAACAGTGCTTCCGAGGTCCCAGGGTTTACTTAAGGATGCACTCATTTAATTAGGGCATTTTAATAATGACATTTATGTTATTATTGGCCTTTTAAGTCGATTTTGGGGAGAGAGTTAAGAAGGGTGGGATGGGAGGACAGCTCTTCCAGCCCCTGGAGAAACATACATAGACAGACTTTCCCCAGAAGAGGGATTCTAGACCCCCTACGCCTCACCCGATGTCCTGGGTGGGCACCTACTTCTCCCACTTCACTGCCCTGCCCCTGGGATGACGAGGGGCCAGGGCTCGCATAAATGACCACTAAAAAGGTAAGTCTGTTTGATCATGGTTGGAAACGTCAAATTTGAGCTGCTAGAAACTCTTGTCACATCAACAGAGAAATTACACGTTTGGGTCAATAAATTTGAATAAAATAATGGGATGATTTATGAAAAATCTGTTAGGCTATGTGGACCTCAGTTGCCTAAAGTATAGAAAGAAGGAGTTGGATACTAAATCAACGTCGAAGTTCCTTTAAACTAAATAATTCTATTCTATTCTGTTCTCTTCTCTTCTAGTCTATTCATGGCCCCGTGCTAAAACCAGAAATACTTTCGTTACATGCAGGTCTGACTTACTGGCATTTCCACAGCACATAAAACAGCATATTTAATGCTTTAGCATTATAGCAAAAATAATCGAAAACGTTCACAGGGAACTGATCCAATTTCCATCAATCTTATTAGAAAGAATCTCCAAGCTGTGGCCACATGTTTACTACTTAATAATTGGTTAGCAATTACTCATTGGGTTCAAAATGGTCAACCCACTTGTGCATATATATGTAGCCATATTGATATTTAGGGAAGAATTAGGACAAATGACGTTTCCAGGGAGGGTCATTTTTCCTGCATTGATTTTGGTCCAACATATGAGATAGTTTCCTATATGATGATGATTAATAACACACATTCGTTTAAAGTGCTGCCCGGCTTTAATGCTCATGGTCAGATTTGACCCTCATGGTCCGTGGGGGTGGGGACCTGGATCTCCATCTCACGGGCGGCCCCGATGGCCCGCAGACCCAGGAAGCACAGACTTGGACCAGGCCTCCAGGCCTCCCGCTTCTTAATCTGATGGGCTCCCAATTAAACTGGCAAAGACCTGTACTTCTCGGCATTTCTGTTTTACTGGAAGGTGCAGAATTTAGATGTCCCGTGTATTTTGTGATGACCGCAGTGCTGGTGGCTGTGAGCCGGTCGTCAGTGCTGTGACCTGGCTTAGGTTCCTCCAAATGCCTGTGGCCTTCGTGAAGCCTCCTGGTCTTTCTGAGCCCAACTTCTTCATTTTCCTTTTAGTTACTATGGAGATGGACGTGCTGTGATTACGAATAAATAGCCAAAAACGCCCTTTGCCAGACTCCTTGGTACAAGCTTGTGGATATGCGGGGAAAAATACCCATGAAAATGCGGTAAGGTCTTTGACAGCAAAGAGGTATATA
This sequence comes from Physeter macrocephalus, assembly GCF_002837175.3. Lineage (NCBI taxonomy): Eukaryota > Metazoa > Chordata > Mammalia > Artiodactyla > Physeteridae > Physeter > Physeter macrocephalus. The sequence continues at coordinate 87,301,320 of NC_041232.1, read as the reverse complement.
TGATGCAAGGCGGTGGCATCATTATTACCAGAAAGGTGTGATTTTTCAAGCTCCTATTAGACCCGTGTTGACTCCTGCTCAGAGGCAGGCCCTGTAGCCGAGCCCACGGGGACGAGGTGCTGTCGTAAGAGGCTGTCCTGTGACAGGTGGCAGCCAGGAACAGCTCCTAATGTTAAAGCAGACGTGGCGCATCCGAGCTTCATCAGACGTCTAATGGGCGTGATCAGTCCTGAAACTGCAGACGTGGCATCCGCATTAGCATCTCAGTGTCCATCAGTGTCTTCCTCCGCCAGGGAGACAGGATTTCAATTTTTATTTATTGTTTCAGGAAACCCCAGGGTCAGTCCGAGAGCCTGTTTTTTTTAACACTGTAGACAACTGTACGGACTGCAGCCCCCTCCCCAGGATCCCGGGGCCGTGGGTGGGAGCCCGGGCAGGGCCCTCCGCGGGGCAGCCTGGCCCCCGGGCTGCCTCCGTTTCGCGGCACAGCTTCACCTCTGTCCCCTGCTTTGTCTCCTGCCCACTCTCGCCTGAGCCCCGACCTCTGGCACTGCCCACCCACATTACTGCGGGTCCGGACAGCCGGTCTCCCTGCCTTCAGGCTGCCTGCTCCGCCTGCCTGGGGTCGTGCTGCTGCGGCCGCGGCGTGCCCCCGACGTCTGTCCCCAAGCTCCTGGGGGCTCTTCATGTCTGGCGCTGGTCCCCTGCACCCCTCCCCCTGGGCATCTTCTCACGACGCGCTCCAGCCCCGAGAGACCACGGTCCTCCATGGAAGGATCCTTTCACACCCTGTGGACCTCGAGCCTCTCACTGCTTCCTTGTTAAGAGTGTCTGGTGTCTCCAGAAGGCTTCCTGGGCTGCCCTCGGACTCATCCCTCCTCAGCTCCCCATCGACCGCTGTGGCTCATGTTCCTGTCCGAGAGCTTCAGTCAACAAACCAGAAGCTCTGTGCCAGCTCCGGGCCACGACCGCATTAAAATCCAGCCTCACCGCTGCCTTGTCGATTCCAAACCGTCCAGCGCGGGCGCCTTCCTCTTGCCTTCAGGACACCGCCCTGGTCCCCATCACCCCTCGTCTAGGCGTCTCCAGGGTTCAGTTTCTTTCCATCTGCTTGTTTTCTACTGTAGACCGTACACCATGGCCACGGCTTCCCTGAAACACCCTTGAATCATGTCAGGCCCCAGCTCGAGAACCTTCCGTGGCTCCCCACTGCTACAACAAAGGGGGCCTGGGGTCTGAGGACGTCCACAGCCGGCCTCAGTGCTCACCAGCACGCATCTCCCATTATTCTCCAATTAAAATAGTTTGTGTAATGGGGCCGGCCTTACTGCTCCCCAAGCTCCTGGACGGTTTCACCGAGCCCAGCTCGGAAGGAGGCGTGAGGACAGTTGAAGTCTGTAGCAGAAGGGCTGTAACAGTGGGACACACGCCAGGGTGCGCGTCCCCGTGTGAGAGTGGGAGGTGGGGGCTTCCGGAGGACGTGGTGTCCACGGCGATGGTCTCACGTGATCCTCGGAGGAGGGCAGGTCTAGGTGAGCAAGCAGGGGCTCCTGGGCTCCCAGGTGGAGAGGACCCGTGCTGGCAGCGCGCCTGGGACGCGCCAACTGCTGGCAGCTGCAGCATGAAGGACGCAGAGTTTCTTGCTGGTCGTCGGACCCCTTCAAGGACCATCACCGAGGCAAGCTCGGGACTGGTGATGTTTTTCTTGCTGCTTAAGCCATGATCCATGGGGGACTGGAGGCAACTCCCAGCTCCTTCCTACGTGACATCATATTTGTACCCAAATTGGCCACCGTGGTAATAGTCGCACCATGGGAACCAGCAAACAGTACACATAAGGTTGTCTGTGCACGTGTGACTCTGGAGGACTAGGCCCTAACTAGTTACTGGCATGCTAGGTGGAGGACTGGTTTCTAACCAGTTACCAGCACACCAGGGTTCGACACTGTCAGAGGGTCCTGACTGATGATGTCCCAGCTCTAGTCAAGGCACGTGGAGAAGTTCCGGTGAGGAACCTCCGGGTGACTAAGTTCTCCCCCCCTCATCCCAGGCTCCTGGAGACCCTCCAGGGTGTCCACCCCCAGCAGTACAAATTCCAACGTCACACTCTGCCATTTCCTCGGAATATCGTTTCTCGCAAAGTGTGTTTTCCCAGCTGCAAAGTTGAGCCGTTGACACGAATGTGAGCCTTTGTTGCTCATGAAGGACAGTCCTTACGCGGAAGGTGGAAGGTGACCAGCTCATCTCTCAGGTGGGAAGCTGTCCACGGGGTGTTGAAGATTCAGTGGCCTGATGGACCAGGGCACACGTGTCCCAGGGGCCATGGCTGGAGGACGCCCCTTCCGGGAGCTAATCCCCTCATCTGTTTTCCTTCTTCTGTGCTAACTGAGCATCTGTTTGCTAGCAAATCTCCCAGAATATTTCCTTCTCCTTTCAAAATATTATCCTATATCGAACCTCAGAAAAGTAACAATAAACGACCAAAAAATGACATTAGAGAAAAAGAACACTCTTTGCTGTTGTTTGGATTCATTATTGCTTTAGTTTAACCATGTTTAGCAGCCAACTGTGTAACTGCTAATTTTAACAGTTAAATTTACGGTTTTAAACAGTTTTTATGATGCCCGGCTATGTCAGCTTGACAAGTCTACTGTTAAAATAACTGTTTAAACACTACATCTATAGTCGAAAACATTCCTTGTCACTGCTAAATTGACTCATTTCAACTGCTATTTTTGTCAAAATCATTTTTTCAAATTACAGCATGAGAATAGCAGTTTCTGTAACTTGGAAATTAAGTCACTCAAACTGCTAGGGATACAGGGAAATATTGCATTTTAAACTGCTTCTTTTAAAAAGTGGGAAAATCATGTATCGCACTTACAGTGCAAACTATTAAATTGATTTAGAGTGAGAATGAAAATTTACTGCGTGTGGTTGTGCATCCAGATGTGAGGGATTGACCTGAAGCTTCCGTGTGGTTTTCCCTTCTGTTCCAAACAGTTACTTGAGAATGTGAGGTCTTTATTTTTCCTGAAGATAAGTGGATTTATCTTCAGAGGGGAAAATTCATTATAAAAATCAGTATCGTTGACAGTGACTGTTAAACATTAAGCGTTATTGTGTCATTGAAAATGTTCACATTTAATTCACAGTGATTTTACATTATTTGTTTATGTAGGAGGTGAGCAATTTGGAAATTTAAAAATATATATATTTTGTGTGCTCTAAGAAAAATTCAGGATAGTAGCATCTTTGATTTTATAACCTATGTTATATAACCTATAATAATATGTTGTATTATTTTATTGCATATGTATAAGTATATATATATAAAAAACACAAGTTCTAAAATATATATATTTCTGTGACACAATATCGTTTGTGTGTATACATGTGATTTTCCCTGATCAAGTGTCTTCTCTTTTAAGAGCTTTTAAAACTTTGAATTACTAGATTATCATTTCATTTCATTTCTTCCCCTGCTTGTCATTTGGTTTTCACTAACCTGTATCTTTGGGGGAGATTCAAAGCAATTATATAATTTTAACAGTGGAAAATAATTGTTATTGAACAGTATCTTAAATTAATGTGTAATTGATCAAGATGCAAAGCATTCTTCTTTTTAGCATTGAAAAGAGGAAATCAGTGTACCCCTAACTCAAAGCACCCTTTTAATCTCAGGGAGAAATAAAAATAAAATAATGTCTGGTGTGGACTTTGGGTATCTTCTGTGTATGCAGAGATGTTCTGAACACCCTGACAACGTAGTTGACACCTGTGTTGGATTTCTCGCCCGCTTAGGTGACCTCTTGGCCGCTCTGGAATTCAGGGCCTAGGGAACCCTGCAGAGGAGAGAAGGGTGCTGGCACTTTGTCACCATCTCCCTTGTCATCTCTTTCATAAGGTCTGTGTTAGGCACTTGGGATTTAACCAGACTGTAACGCACAAAACTCTGAAAGTTTATGTGGTGGAGCTGCAAACGTGGAGACCGAACTGAGTTAGACGAATGAGTAAACACACGAGTCCCACGATGAGGCTAAGTTCTCTGCAGAAGGGAAGGATGAATAGACATGTAGTGGACAGAATAGTGGAAAATAGTGATGATGAAAGTTTCAAAAATTTTTATGGGTGAAACTGGAGCAACTCCTCCAAAGAAAAGTAAGCTTTTTTAGGAAAAGCCATTGCTTTTTGTTTCTTTTTGGGATTTTTTTTTTTTTTTTTTTTGGTTTGTTGTTTTGTTTTGTAATAGAAAGTGGAGAAATAAGCTTTGAGTGAGCTGCAGCTTTGGGGAGAGTTTGTGGATAGTCACACGAACCAATGGGTTTATGGCACGTAGTTGTTCACAACGGTTCTGGAGTAGGACACACGTACGCGAGGATGTGTCCCCAGCTGGATCCAATCTCACCGTTAAACCCGAAGCGCCGTCCTGGTTTTGCCGTCGGTCTGTCTGCAGGTGTAGACACAGGTGAGGGTGATCATCATTATCCCTTTTCACCAGGAGCAACCGCGAAACTCAGGAGGGTCCCTGTCGTGATGGATGCCCTCCCCACGGTCCGTTCCGAGAGCTGGGACACTTTCCTTAAGCCCTGCCTGGACCCTTTATCGGCGATGCTTCCCTGAGCATCTTCCGTCAGACGGTCCTCTCCTCTCCCGAGGCCCCTCGTCACGTGGCCGCCCAGGGCGGGAACCAGGCGGGGATTCTCCCAGCTGGCAGCGCGCAGAGCGCGACCTCGAATGCCAACCGAGGGAGTCCCCATCCCTGGGACGTAGCTTGTGTACCTTCCAGACGGGCCTTGGGGAGCCCGTGGGGAGGATTTTAACACTGACCCGCTCTTCTTCCTGTAACACTGGGAGTGTTAGTCACACGCACCCTGGCCCGTCCATTCCACCTGCACTGATGCAGTCTCCTCCAGGGACACATCAGTAGTCAGAGCAGACTCTCCGCCGGGGCTGCCCACCCACTTATTTCAGAAACAGGAGTTCTGCTGCCCCCGCCCGCAGACATACGGCCGCTTCAACGCCTTCTGTCTGACTGTAGCGTTTTCTTATTTCATTGGGCCTGACTGTGTAAAATCTACAGATAAACTCCACTTACGGGTGTATTTTTGAGCAAGTGTTGGATCATTATAAACTTTTCAGTGCAAGCTAAAACAAAGCAACTCACTAAGTATTTCAACTTGCCCACCTGTTCAAATTACTCCCCACAATGGGGTAGCCATTCACACGGATCCCTTCCACCCCCTCCACGCTATTGTCTCAGTTTAACAATAGGTGCGAGTTAATAAAATCCAGTTAAAGATGAGGGGAAGCAGTTTGCAATGGTTCAGATAGAATATCTGCTCACGAATAATGAGCATAAAGACGCAGACGTTGTTGAGTGAAGAATGTCCAGAAGCATCTGTACCACCGGTGTCTCAATGGCCGTCCTCAGTCTGGGTGGCCATGGCCTCATCACAGAAACAACTGCTTAAAACATGTCCCTGGACAGAGTCAGGTGAAAATATTAGCCTGGATCCGTATTGTGGTTCACTGTACTTGAGGTGGTTACCGTTTCTCAACTCGTGGACCAATCACTGACTAGTCGTTTAGTGATCCGGTGGACCCCACCCACGCCCTCCTCGGAATCGATGGCCTTTTTGGTCAGACACCTGGCTGGTGACAAGCCAACTAGTCCAAACGGTGGAATCAGTCGGAGCGTGGAGACACAGCCCGACTCCAGTCAGCAGGATTGCCATTCAGAATTTAGATAATCTCAGACAGGCCCGTACACTCTGCCCCTTTGAGGAAATGCCTTCCCCAAACACTTACAGAGCTAATTGACCAATTAAAAAATATTCGGGAAGAGTGAGTAGCTGATCCGAAACTTTCTGACCAGCTGCCGGCACGCTCGTTTAATAGGTTTCCAGACATGTGCTCGGCACACGTGGTGCAGGGTCTCGGGCCGCTCCAAGGCTCTCCCCACAGGTTTGTTGCCGTCCAGCTTTGCAGAGCGGAGGCCTGCTTCTCGCGTGCCTTGCTGCTCATCCCGCTGGGGGCCCAGATACTTGTTTAATCAGAAGAACCGATATTGTCCAGTGCATGTTTTTCCGATACACACAGTCACGCTCAAAAGTTCTTTCCTGTGAGGTCAGCCCGGGTGACCTCTGCGGGGGGGGGGGGCCCTCTGTGCAGCGTGGCTCCCGGGGGCTTAGTCTGGGAGCTCTGCTTTCCCTCTCCCCCCATCCGGGGCAGTGGTCATCCTCTGTGCGAAGCCCGTCTCCTCAGCTGGCTGTCCTAATCCTCCTGCCGTCGTGGGCGGTGATGTAGCTGTTTCACTGCGGCACAAGGGAAACAGAGGTCACCACGATGCGTGTGAGGGCCCTGAGCTCGAGGGTCACACTCCAGGGCCTCATGGAAGCATCCTTTGGCGGCCCCCTCCCTCGCTTGGCCACACGGCCTCTCCCCCTGGGCCGGGTAGGGGCTGCCCTGGGCACACCCTGCTCCATTGCCACCGTGGGTGTGGCCTTTAGTGACCGGAATGGCTGAAGGTCACACCCCCTACGCCCACGTGTCGTCCTGCCATCTGGGTCCACGCGTGTCCCCTGTTTCCAGGGACGGCCCCGCAGGCGCAGTGATGCAGACGAATCCCGGATTGAAGCCAGCAAAGAAACGGAAAGAAATTCTAGCAAAGACTGCAAAAAAACAGAGCAAATCAAAACGAAAAGACTGAGGTGGGTGAATCCCCCAAACATCCAGTGCGGCTTCTGGAATTCATTTTCTCTAAAGCAGCAGATTGTGGGGTGGGGCTCACTTTACCCCCATCTTCTCAAATCGTGGTCCCAGCACCGGGCGTCCATCAGGTGCCTTAGATTTGATGAGAGCCTTGACCCCTGAGGTCGTGTCTCCCTGCCGGAACGCTGCTCACTCACTACGATATACTCTGCGCTCGTCTTTCTCTCCCGTGGAATAGACTTGGATCCTCTGAGTTCTCACTGTTTGGCTGACAAATCCTGTGCGCCCCCCCCACCCCCCGGGGCCCTGTGTCCGGCGTGACTGCAGATGGGGATGGGCTGCTTCCTGAGCCTTTTTTTCCCTGCAGCTCCTCAGAAGGACGTCTCTGCCACTTGGGGGGCCCTGTTTGCCCAGGACCAGGGCGCTGGCCGTGGAGCCGGTCGGGGGTCGCCTCCTCCCTGGGGGGCAGCCCGAGCGGCCACTGCTTCCTGCAGGTCCTTCTCCAGGGGGACCGGCCCCAGGGCTGCGAAGCTCGCTTTAGCTGCACACAGGGGTCACAGAGCTCTCAGAGGCCTGATTAACCAAGTCCTTCAACGTGTTTAAGTGGATTTTCGAGGTTTACTCCAAACTGCACGTGAATCTTTCTTTAGCACCTGAAAGGCGACCACAGGAGTCCAGTGTCTGAGAAAAAGACGACAAGCATGGCAGCTGCAGACCCCGCCTCCAGGCCTGTCCCTCCCGGCCCACGGTCCACATGCTGGGCTCTTTCCCAGGACCCACTAGCTAAGGGTCGTACCCTTGTAAACGTTGCTGAGGATGGGAGGCTCCTGGTAGCCACCAGGGCGCAGGCCGAGGTGCTGGGGGTCAGCGGGCGACCCGACGGCCCGGGACGTGGTGCTGATTCCGGCCGGGGCTTCCTTCAGAGGTGGTGGCCACATCCTGGACTAAACAAGCCCCGTCGGTGGGGCGAGCTGTTAATTGGTGTGGACGCCGCGACGCGGGGGTGGACAGGAAACGCTGCTGAGTTACCCTGTGGTCATCGCTTGGGCCCCTAACGAGGGGCCACGTGTTTCTCTCCCTGAGGCTGGATTTTAATATTTCGCAAACGTCCTGCAGTGACACGTACACACTACTACGTATAAAATAGATCACCAACAAGGACCTGCTGTACAGCACAGGGGGCGCTGCTCAATGTTCTGTAATAACCTAAATGGGAAAAGAATTTGAAAAAGAATGGATACGTGTATATGTATAACCGAATCACTTTGCTGTACACCTGAAACTAACGTCGGTGGGGCGAGCTGTTAATTGGTGTGGACGCCGCGACGCGGGGGTGGACAGGAAACGCTGCTGAGTTACCCTGTGGTCATCGCTTGGGCCCCTAACGAGGGGCCACGTGTTTCTCTCCCTGAGGCTGGATTTTAATATTTCGCAAACGTCCTGCAGTGACATGTACACACTACTACGTATAAAATAGATCACCGGGGCTTCCCTGGTGGCGCAGTGGTTGCGCGTCCGCCTGCCGATGCAGGGGAACCGGGTTCGCGCCCCGGTCTGGGAGGATCCCGCATGCCGTCGAACTTGAGCTGCTCCTTCCTTCCTGGTTAAAGGTCAGCTTTGGTCCGCGTCGCTGTCACTGGAGACTGTTTCCCAGGGTGAGATGCAGGCTTTTTGTGTGTGTGTGTGTGCGCGTTACGCGGGCCTCTCACTGCCGCGGCCTCTCCCGTTGCGGAGCACAGGCTCCGGACGCGCAGGCTCAGCGGCCACGGCTCACGGGCCCAGCCGCTCCGCGGCACGTGGGATCCTCCCGGACCGGGGCACGAACCCGCGTCCCCTGCATCGGCGGGCGGACTCTAAATGTTCAAAATACGTCACCAGTGGCATGTTTCGTGTAAATAGCAAAGTCACGATTTTGAGAAGCAGGCTTTTTGTGTGTGTGTGTGTGCGCGTTACGCGGGCCTCTCACTGCCGCGGCCTCTCCCATCGCGGAGCACAGGCTCCGGACGCGCAGGCTCAGCGGCCACGGCTCACGGGCCCAGCCGCTCCGCGGCACGTGGGATCCTCCCGGACCGGGGCACGGCGCGAACCCGGTTCCCCTGCATCGGCGGGCGGACTCTCAACCACTGCGCCACCAGGGAAGCCCGAGAAGCAGGCTTTTGTTTAGGTCTCTCTCTTAAACCCCGTGGCTGCTGGCCTTGGGCTTCAGAGGCTGTGATGGTGGGCTGCACGTTCCCACCCCACGCGCTTGGGAAAGTGACCCCGAGGTGGAAACCGAGTGCCTCCGTCCTGTCCTCCGGACTCTGCTCCCTGACGCCCCCTCGGATGGGTCCCCTGGGAGCTGAGACCTCCAGGCGAGAGTCCCCTCTTCCTTCCTTTCCTTCATCAAGACTGGTATGAGGTTCCGGACCTTTGATTCGTGCTATCGGAGATGGTGAGGACGTAACTTCTGAAGACTCACTTAAAAATATACGATGACCGAACACGGACATGCCCATCAATCACCCGCCAGGAACCCACAACACGTACTTGGGGTGACACGGTGAACTGCAGGTGACGCCCCTGAGGGCGGGGTTGGCACCTCGTTTACCGTTACAGAAAAGCAAGGACAGGCGAGCTTGGGCTGCTTGCTGTTCTGTGGGGAGGGTGTGAGGGTTTGAAGGAAGATGTTCTTTTTCACCGAGGGTGCGAGCGAAACACCAGAGGGCTCGCGGCTCCTGCCCCGGCCCTGGAGCGGCACCGGGTCCAAGGTCGAGCAGGGGTCAAGGCTGGGAGGGGACCAGCACGGGAACGAGCTGTCCCGTCCACAGGGACCCACCTGGTGACCCGGGCCTGGCACTGCTGTCCACTCCCGCGGGGACCCACCTGGTGACCCCGGCCTGGCACTGCTGTCCACTCCCGCGGGGACCCACCTGGTGACCCGGGCCTGGCACTGCTGTCCACTCCCGCAGGGACCCACTGAGATGGCTCGCTTTGGGCAGACGGGCGAGGCGGCCGCTGGACTGTGCGTCGGGGGAGGAGGGGGGCCGCCGCGGGCCGGCGGTGTCCTCCGTGAGGGCGGGAGGACACCTGGACCAGGGACTCAGGCGGCCCTGAGCCTTGGGCAGGGGCGGTAGAAATACCTCAGACAGTGAGGACACGGACTTGCACAAAGGTCACCACGTGACCAGGGAAGACATGGGCTATACGACAAAGGTAGGAGTCTTGGCCTCGGGGCCAGAGTATCCGGCTGGATGAGTGAGGGCTGGGGGACCCGAGGCGTTTCTCAACACGTGTGAAACGTGGCACGGAACCTGGGCTGGAGCTGACCTGCTCGGAGAAGCCTGGAGCCGGGGGCACCAGGCTGAGCAAAGGAGGAGCCCTGGGCTCCTGCAGACGGGAGGAGGAGGGGTGATGCTCGGGAAGTGGGCGCGCTCAGAAGTGGGTCTCAGAAGACCCCCCGGACCGTGATCTACAGGCGGGCCCAGAGACCCCCGTTCCCCGAGGCCGACCCTGAGTCACAAGCGTGCACAGCTGGGCGTGGAGCCCGCACGGCCGAAGTGGTCAATGGACGCTGTCCTTGCAGCTGGGGCTGGCGCCAGAGCCGGGCGATGAAGAGCTTGGGGGTGCTGGCTGCCTGAAGAGCAGACGGTGCTGAGCTACCAGCCAGGGGTCCAGGTTTCCATGACCTTCAAGAAGGTCGGGGCAGCCGAGGGGTCTGCCTGCAGGGAGGTGATGGAACATGACGGCCCAGGAGCCAAGAGGTGGGTGGCCTGGGGGTGAGGCGTCCTGTTGGCGTCCTCAGCGAGAGGTAAACAGCAGGAGTTGGGGCCGAGTGTGGCCACCCAACAGAAAGTCCAGACCTGAGCCACGTTATCAGCTCTGGGACGTGTGGAAGGAAGGGCCGGAAGGTCCCTGCTGCTGGGGCCAGACTCTGTGCTGGGGTGGCAGGGCTCGAGTGGGGGCCCGCAGCAGAGGATTATCTGCCGCCGGAGGGCCAGCCCCGGGTGCTGGGGAGCCCTGGGGGTGAGGGGTGGTGCCCCACACTGCCCGCCACCAGCAGGGAAGGTCTGGACAGTCCAGCAGCCCAAGAGGGGATGCGATTGAGCAGGACTGGGCGCTCTGGGAGCTCCATGGTCAGGGAACTGACGCCTGGGTCGGCTTGTGTGCAGCACACGTGTGTTATCACATGTCAGCAGCCACCAGAAAGCCTCGCCCACACCAGGGGCTCTAAGTAAGCAACACGTGGACCAGCCTCCGTCCTGGCCACCCCAGAGCTTGTGTGACGGGCACCAGAATGGAGGGCCCAAATTGGGGCCCCTATTTACTCCCCTAAAATGCCCCTCAGGGGTCCCCGTATTCTGAGCTTGGGTTCATTCCTGCATTCATTCAAGTTATTTAATGCAGTGCTACGGATCATGCGGTCAATATGTGCACGCAGAAAAATATGACTGAGTGAAAGAGTGAACCAATGCATTTGTATGGAATTAGATAATACAGCAAAAGAATTAGGAAAACCACCCAGAGACCACACTCTGTTTATATTATTTTTATAATCATAATAATGTTTATATTATTTTTAAAATCACCTTTTTTTTTTTGTTTTGCAGACTAAACCTTGATTTTGGAAAAACTCAGAATTCCACAATAGTAAACATGGAAGGTAAGTAAGTTGGATAAACTCTCTTACTTAGCATTTCAAACTTGAATACTTAAAAGAAGGCATCTTTTACTGTTGGGAGTTTGCACTTGAAAGGGAATATAAAAATGCATATGCAGAGTAAGGTCTTTTGTTGCCTGGGGCTGGTTCAAGTGCACTATTTGGTTTGCATTTTCTGAGGGCTTATTTAGTTTCTGTGATTAAAATAATAACGAGAAATGATTGTTAAGGATGAAATGTATTTTTCCCGAGTGGAAAGCCTTGCACAGACTGATCAGAATGTTTGAAGAGTGACAAATAACTATTATTCTGTAAAATCATGTGTTACAGAAGGTGGAAAAGAGAATGCTCCTCTATAAAGTTTACTTTGACCGAGATTGATTAAGAAAAATCAAACAATACTTGTTAAAATTTGTGGATTAGTTTTTAGTCTTATTAGCCCAGGATGAGCTTCTAGGGTTTGTTTTGAATCAGAGTTTGTCTGTGGGAAGAAGTTACACGTTGGCTCCCAGAGTGAATCCCCTTCTGTCTTCCTTGCTTTTTGTCTTGGTTGTTTGCTGCCTGGAAATGGACAAGCTTCAATAGATGCTGAATGTTATTAGCACATTTTTCTTGATTGAGATATAATTCACACACATAAAATTCACACATTTAAGGTATACACCTGAGTGAATTTACAGAGTTTTGCAACCATTGCCACTGTTTAATGGCAGAATATTTTCATCACCCCACGAAGAAGCCCTGTTCCATTAGCTGTCGCTCCCCACTTCTAGACCTAAACTTTGCCATTCCTTCTTGGAAATTTGCTGAACTTGCTTATTAACTCTAACAGTTTATTTTCTTTCCAGTCTGGATGGCTTTTATTTCTTTTTCCTGCCTGATTTCCCTGGCCAGAACCACCAGTACAATATTGATTAGAAGTGGCGAGTGTGGGCATCCTTGTCTTGTTACAAACTCTTTCACCGTTAAGGATGGTGTTATCTGTGGGTTTGCTGCAGATGCCTTTATTAAACTGAGAAAATTCCCTTCAATTTCTAGTTTGTTGCACTTTTTTTTTTTTTTAATCATGAAAGGATGTTAGATTTTGTCAAATGCTTTTTTGCGCCTATTAAGATGATCATGTGTTTTTTGACTTTTATTCTACAAATATGGTATATTGGATTGGCCAAAAAGTTCATCTGCGTTTTTCCATCTTATGAAAAAACCCAAATGAACTTTTTGGTCAACCCGATAATTCATTGATTAGTGTTTGAATGTTGAACCATCGTTGCATTGCTAACACTATTCTGGACGGGTCCTTTTTCAGTAAGTATATTATGACATTGCCGTTGTAGCCTCCTTCTCTCCCACGCCATTTAACACACTAGTCAAATGCAGTCAGTAAAACAGAGAAAACTACCCATGGATAAATTAATACTAGCTCGGGAAGCAGGTTGTTGAGAAGTATACTAACTTCCCATTGAGGTTCTGGCTCTGTTTTTGTTTTCATTAGCTAATTCTTTGTTCATAAATGTACATACAAAATAATTGAGGGACATTAATAATAATGATAATGACAATAGTAATAGCCAGCATTTATTGGACACGTACTTTAGCTTCATTTGTTCTCATCAAACCCGATGGGTTAGTTATTATTATTAACCATCCACATTACAGACCAGGAAACTAAGTCTGAGAAACTTTACTGTAACAAGATAGTATTTATATTAAAATTTACTACTGGCTTACTATTTATCACATGGGTTATGAATTTCAGCTGCTCACGGTTAATTAAAAATTTCACGTCAGCCAGAGGCTCCTTCTGATTTAGAAGCAAATTCTTCCTGGTTGCACAAAACGGAATTAGGCATGAAAATGCAATTTAAAAAATAACATTCAAAGATTTATGGAAGTTTTTAATTCATTAAGGAAATCAGTCACTTTGAGATCATGATTTTAATGCTGATTTGACTTTTTCCCCAAAGAACGTATAGGGAATTTTATAACTTTCCCATTATTCATTTTACATGACTGAATGATTAGAATGTTTTTGATGGCAGGTCATAGAAAAAAACAGCTCTAACTGGTTCAAAACATACAGGGAAGTTCTTGGCTTGTGGGACGTGACAAGCGCAGCGGTACTCAGTCTAACACGTGGTTTCTTATGGCTCCAACGGCCTCTCTTGACCCCTTTTTTCTCAACGCCCCCAATGTATGTTTGCTTCTTCCGCAGCCTGGCCTTCCGAGTCACTGTCCATCCCTGACCCCTCACTGGGGCAAAGGGGCTGGGATGGCCCAGCTAAGGGCCAGCTCTGGGAATGGGATGAAGTCGATCCTACCCAAACCCAGAATGGCCTCAACAGAAGCCCCCCGAGCTAGAACATCCATGTGGAGGGAAGTGCAGTGCTCTGGTGCGTGTGCGTGCAAAGAAGACCCCAGACGACCACACCACCTCTGCAGGAATCTCTCAGGATCCCTACCTTTCCCTACTCTCGAAAACAGCCAGGATCAGGCCCGTTGGGTATGGAGTCCTCTTCACGTTGATATTGCTCTTCTTGGGCAGTGTCCTCAAGTTCTTGGATAACTAGGTGAATTCTAATTTAGCAGACTCACTCTCTCTTCCTAAAATATCACAATTCGGCCATCCATTTCCTAACGACCCTCTTCGAATTTACGAAGATATGAGAAACTTCGTTTGCTCTCCTTTGTCATTAAAGTAAAAACAAACTTTTCTTACTCATTTTGTATAAGTTCATTTATTCAAGTGATCAGATGCCCACTCTATGCCAGGGATTATGCCAGGCATGGGAAAATGCAATAAGATATAGACATTTTCTGCCCTAGCCGATGGATGGGCGTATACTCACATCATCGCAGAACAATAAGTAACCTGGAAAATGGAGATACACAAACGTCAGGTACAGTGTGATGTAAATGTAAAGATGATTACTCAGGGTGGAGTTTTGGGTGGAGACCCAGGGTGAGGAAAGGTCTCCCAGGAGAGAAAAGCTGGGCAGTTGTTCTGGGCTCATCACCTGATCTGCAGATTTTAAAATCCTTTTGATTCTCCTACTTTGCTCTCTATTTCCTGATGCTTAAAGTTCCTCCTAGACATAGGCTGAAAGAACGGAGGAAACTGAAATACAAATGAAGCACTTGGACGCTGAGTGAAAATGCTGGCTGGATGCTTTCAGAAAATCTGTGGCCTTGATTTGTCCGTGGTCTCCGTCGAGGGACCCCAAGCCTCATCTTGACCTTGCTTTCTGCTGGGACCTCACACTACCTGCCGGACAGAGAGCCAGTATCCCAGATAACTGTGCCTATTTTGTCTCTGAAACAAAGCCCTTGAGCGGGAAGGGCTGCTTTGTCAGACGCAGGTTGGCTCTGCGGTGGGATCCCGGGTCCTCACGATGAGCGGATAGGAGAGAAGCTTTGGCAGACGTGGGTCTTCTGTCCCCCCTCTGCCCGCCCCGCGTCCTAGCTTTAGCTGCCCCTTGGCGGCCTCTACCAGCAGGGGGTGTCGAGGGAGGTTTTCCTCGGTATCCCGGCCTGGGTGGCGGTCCTGAGGAGACACCTCTGAAGAGTAATAGGGCCTGGCGAGGTCAGACCCCGCGACTCTGCATTCACGGTACTCCTGGCTCCGCCGTCCAGCTCGTAATAAGCCAGCAGCTTAGCTGCCTCTTTTAAATTGGCTGGGAAGGCAGGCGAGCTTTACAACCCAAACAATCAATTTCAAACTGCCGAACCCGATCAGGCCGGATGGAGAGTGACCCTTTAAATTGAGTGTGAAGTCGGGGGAGGGCTCCCCCGTCCCCCTCAGGGAGTGCGGGCCATCGCTTCCTCCCCGAAGTGGGAACTAGGGCAGTGGCTCGGACCCCACTCAGGCCCTGTGTGCCCAGCCCCGGGCCTGGTCCTGCCGTGGGTCCGGGGAGCAGGGCCCGGGCCGTGGGACCCACAGGCGCGCGTGTGACGTCCAGACAGAGCACGTCACGCCCTTGGAAAAGTACGTTGTATCTCTCGCACGGTCTGATTTTAATTTGGGTGATATTCCCGTTAATAATAACATCTAATTGCAGCGTCCATTAAAAGTTAGTGACATTAATTTAGCAGCGAGAAAATCTAATAGAGCTCTTGGAGTGATATTGGCATTTTTCCATTAAATTCATGTTACCAGCTTTTAACAGGATGTCTTAAATGGGCGTCGTAAGTGCTGGGTATATTGAACAAATTAAATTCAGGCCCGTAATATGAGGTGGGAGCCTATCCATGAATCCAGGAAAGGCGTCTGTTGGGCTCTTTCATCCACTTGAAATATTCTGCAGCAAGTGTGGGGGGCTGCGCAGGACTTCTGGAAAATTCCTCCAGGGATGGACAAGCCGTCTGCCCAGAGTCTGGGCGCCTCTGCAGTGAGCAGGGCCCAGAGGGGCCGCAGGGTCACCTTGACACCCTAAAACCCCTCTCGGCAACGCTCCCTTTCCCCGAGTTCTGCGTCCTGGGTCTCGTGAGACAAGCGGGTCACCGGAAGCCAGGACGTTCTCCAGCCAGCGGTGGGCGAGCTCCGCTTCCCGGCGGGCTTCCCGCCGCGTGGTCTGCCTGGCGGAATGGGTGCAGCACGGCTGTTTCAAAACCCAGCTGGATAGGGACGCGTAAGCTCACACGTGCAGGCGGAAGATTCTGGAAAGGGGGTGCAGGGGGTCAGCAGTGGTCAGCCCCCATGGTTGCAGCTCTGCCCGTTCCTGGGAAGTCCGTGCTTTTGCTTGGGAGCAGGAAGCCCCGGATGCCGGTCCTCCTCAAGGAGATGGGATGGAGCCTGGATGCCGGGATTACCGAGTATCGGGGGACTGATGCGCCCTGACATTCACCAATGCAGAGGTGTGTGACTGAGATAGAATTTCACTGAGACAGTCCCATAAAAGCACACATTACATACATGCTTAAAGGGAGTTTCTCAGACCTCTATAAAAGTTCTGATGAGAGATGATGCCGTGGAAATGAGCCTTGACACTTGGCATGGGATCGGGCGGCTGCGTCCTCGTGCTGGTTTCCAGGGTGCCTCTGCCTCTTCCCGTTCACGTGAGCAGCGGTCCCCTCCCTCCTTGTTCTTGTCTGGGGGACTTGAGGATGAGGGAAAGTGGTGGTGACTCTTGTGCAGGGGCTGCCCGTGCACCGCCTCTGTCTGTGATAAATGTCTTCACCCTTTATGTGCCAGAAGCACAGGCTTTGGGGAGGGAGGGAGGGAGGGAGGGTTATGCATCTTCAGGCCCTTACGTGAAGCTGTGGCCACAGGAACTCTGGGGGGCGAGCTTTGGAGCTGGACATGCCTGGGGTCTACCGCCTCAGGGGCTGGAAAGTTTTGAGCAAATCATTCCTCTTCGGTTTCCTCATCTACAGAACGGGAGGAAGACAGGAGCATTTTGGAGAGGAAAGATCTGCCGTGAAAGTTATAGCAGGGCTTGCTATTCGTTTGGTCTGAGAGTCAGAAAAAGGAAATCAAACCCCAGCCGCCTCTGGAGGTCAGGGAGAAGCCCACAGGGCTTGAGGTTTGTGTCCCCAAAGGGCTCTGACTGGCATGTCCCGAAAGGGTGGGCAGGTGGGGAGAGGGTGAGTTTAGGACGGAGGAGGAGGCCACGGCACAGGGGACCAGACTTGGAGCCAGGAGCACAAGGGTACGCCCGGCCCTGCTGAGCGGCGGCCACGGGCAGGGGACAGTGGACCGAGGGCGAGGGGCTGCGTGCCAGAGTCCTGTGGCCACGGAGCCGGCCACGACCCTGCTCAGGCCTCACCAGGTACAGGCCGGCATCCTCATGTCTGCTGGCCGAGGCAGCGGACGGGCCCCGATGAGGGCTGAAATGAGTGTTTATGGAAAACACACTTTATACAGCAGATACAGAGCCTGGATAGACTGTCCAGTTCATATATGGAAACAGTGTATAAAATAAGGCTCCACGCACTCGGTTACGTTCAGATGAATCCGGAAGACCAAGTGAAGGGGCGCCTTTCCTGGGTGGGACGTGCCTGCATGGCGTGGGGTTCGGGTGATCATGAGTGTTTGACGGGGTGTCCTGTGCCGACGTCCTCAGACCTGTTTCCGGTTATTGGAATGGGAGAATGTCAACCAGACAATACTGCAGCTTCTTACTTACAGGATATGTTATCTTCAAGAAAATGACTGTAGTATTTGAGGCCTTTTCTCTATAGAAAGGCTGGTGCAAGGCTCACTGCTGCTTAGGTGACATGACATTCATTTTTATTAGAAGCTGACTCTGCACCATTCAGATGTGATGCATCTTCTCTGGAAGTCATTCAACCTGTGCATCTCCATCATATTTGACTAAATTCAGCGCAAACCGCTTACATACGGAAATCCTGAATTCCTTTCTAAAGCGGCATGCTTGCCTGTTTTCAAGAGCTATGATTTTATACAATATATGTGTACACGCATCCGTGTATGACATATACATAAATATGCATTTTATACATATTGTGAGTGACACACTCCTGCAACGGGAACCATCTATGTTTGTTTTTAACGTGTGCCCAACGGTGAAGTCACAGGTCGCTTTGCTTTAAAAGTGGAGAGACATCAGCATGGATTGACTGACCGAGCTCAAATCCATGTCTGCGTCCACCAGCTGTGTGGTTATGTGTTCTCACTTTCTCCGCAGCCTCAGTTTCCTGATCTGTAACGTGGGGGTTATAATAGCCACCCGTAGGGCTAGTCTAGGGATTAGAAATAAAGTCTAAGGCACTTAGCCCACGCCTGCACAGAGGACTTACTAAATACGGAAGCTATTATTTTATGTTTTCAAATATCAACTTAGAAGTAGAGAAATGAGTTGAATGCCTTCCTGAAGGTATTTCTAAATCTAAGGTTTAATGAAATAATACATATTATTGCAACAGAAAAGATCTGTAGTAATTCCTTTGCTGGTCATATCACAGTTGTTTCTGAGAGACTGAATGAATATCGGACCCACATGCCTATAAAAACGCCGATTGGAGTTCCTGTGTTGCAAAGTGCTCTCCCGTTTTAGTGCTCAGAAATGTAAAACGGTGATGTAAAATGGGTCCCTTCACTTAGGAAGCTTACACTGCGATGGACAGAGAGGAATCTCACTTGAAAAGCAAATACTGCCCCATATAAAGGGTAAATTTGGTGCCGTGAATAATAAACACAAAATGATTCTGCACCCCGGAGCTGAGTAGTTTGGTGTACCTACCATTGAATTTGGATTTGGAGGAAAGCTGTTCTCCCAACTAGGTTCTGAAGTAAGAGTACAGACGGGACAAAATGTGAAAAAGACAAATTAACTTAAGCATCTGTTTCTGAACGGGTTTCGGGAGAACAAACCGTTTCTCTGTCCCTCCTCTGGACAGTGGAGAGAGGGTACCTCTTGGGGCAAAGCCCCGATCCGAGCCTCACCCACCTCCTGGTCAGTTCCCTCAGTGGTGCTAAGCTACTGTTTATGAGTTTGATCTGCTTTAATAACTTTATCCAGAAAGAGTAGGGCTGGGTTTAGCTTTTCCGGATCTCAGAAACACCCCCTCTGGCTGGGGGACCTGTCAGCGTTCAGAGGGGAGGTGAACTCATCCTTCCCAGGACTTCACCCCTTCTTTTGCATCAAACTGCCACGGCAGTTTGGATTAATACCTGTAAATCTTCTATTATGAAGTGAGAATATAAAGGTGCTGCTTAAACAAACTACCCCCTCCCAGGCTGAACAAAGGAGGTCTCTAATGCAAATTAGATTAGCTCTAGATTAAATGCCAGGAACTTGGCTCTTTCTGGAGTCACCCTTCAGCCCCCTTCCCGACCGGGGAGACTCTGACTCTTCCTTACATAGCTCATTACAAAGGAGAAGTCACTCCTAAGCCCCTAACAATTAAAAATTTAATGAGCAAACGTGCATAGAAGATACTTCAAGCTCATTCTGTCAAATGCATTTTAATTTCCTTTTTTTTTGTTATTATGCTCAGTTATTCCAAGATTAGTGTAAGTTTTTAGCTCCCTAGGAGGTAATATCTAAACATAATGACCACGTATAACCATCTGGAACAATGGGCTCATCTTTTACAACCTGAGCACCACGTTAATTCTCCAGTTAGGAGGACATGCTGCAATTCGTGGCACCAAAGTCGACAGAAGTTGTGCCTGAGAGGAGAGGGGTCACTGAATTACTAAAGCCGTGAACTCTCATCTCCATGACGTTTCACTAACGCTTATGCCCATGGGGACACTTCTGTCTGTTATGTTTTCTAAAAGCTGCACCCACAAGTCGGATGTCTTGAGACTCGACTAAGACGCAGCTCAGATAAACACACAGATGAGGACGTCCTTCAAAGCTCCCTGACTGTTCGTCCTCGGGAAAGAGGGGATTAAGGGATATGGAGACACCCCCAGCCGCTTCACGGAACAGAATTCTGACAGGGACTCGCTGGTGGGGTTGGGACCCCTGAACCCTGAGGAGAAGCGAGTTTAAAACAGGGCAGTGGACACTTCACATTTCCAGGTAGCTTGACAGGGTCTGTTTCAGCTTTGAACTGCCATCCAACCTAGGCCGTCGTGATGGGCGTGTGTGGGTCTGCATGTGCGCGTCCCTTGTGTATGTGGGTGCCCACATGTGCGTGTCCGTGTGTGTCCACGTGTGTGTGCACGTGTGTGTGCGTCCACGTGTGTGTGGACAGATGGGGACACGCCGTGAGGACGCACGGGGACGTGGCGGAGACTGCCCCTGAACACAGCCCCTGGCTTTCCCTTGAGATTCGGACTGGAGTACAATCTCCTTATTAATGTGAGAGAGGCCCTGCCTATTAAGACCAAACAAACAGTATAGGAAAAAACAACTAGTTCCCACCCAACTCGTGGCGGGATTTACTGTCGCTGTAAATGAATTAAATTGTAGGTATCGGATGTCAGCCATTCACTGAGCAGCAGCGGCAAACCCACCGAGTGCAGTTTTTTGGCTTTTTTTGTTTTTTTTTTTTGCGGTACGCGGACCTCTCACTGTTGAGGCCTCTCCCGCTGCGGAGCACAGGCTCCGGACGCGCAGGCGCAGCGGCCACGGCTCACGGGCCCGGCCGCCCCGCGGCACGTGGGA